>NW_004949097.1:1628311-1633827 GCF_000317375.1 Microtus ochrogaster
AAAGGGTGTGTCATTGTGGGTGCTGGAATTAAAGGGTGTGTCATTGTGGCTCTGGGATTAAAGGGGTGTGTCATTGTGGCTCTGGGATTAAAGGGGTGTGTCATTACTGCCTGGTCTGTAAGGCTGAAAAGTGTGGCTGTTTTACTTTTCTGATCCTCAAGTAAGCTTTATTTATTAAAATACAAATGAAATGCTACTACACAGTATCAATTAATAATCAAGACAGCACTCCACAAACATACCCACAGGCTGATCTGATGTGAGAAGTTCCTCAATCTGGGCTCCTCTAGATGACTCCAGGTTGTGTCAAGTCGATGGTTAAAAGGCAGCCATGACACCACCCTTAGCTTCTGCGTCTAAAATTGGGGTCAAACTCATGACTCAAGGCGGCTGATGGAGGTCCAGCTGTCATGATTGCTGTGAGTGACAAAAGGGGGGAATCAGACTAGAGTGGTAGTTTCCTCCGCAAGTGTGTAGAAGAGGAAGGGGAGTGACTTATTTCTTTATGTCGTTGGGATGGCAAGACTAAAATCTGCCTGGAGAAACCCTCTGTTGAACCCCTAGCACTGGAAGTGGAATCCTTGTTCCCTCCCCTCCCTCCCTCCCTCCCTCCCTCCCTCCCTCCCTCCCTCCCTCCCTCCCTCCCTCCCTCCCTCCCTCCCTCCCTCCCTCCGTCCCTCCGTCCCTCCCTCCCTCCCTCCCTCTTTTTCTCCTCTCTCCTTTCCCTTCCTTACTTCTGTTAGTCTTTAAGAAGTGCCATGCAGCTTCTTTACCTATGTCTCCTGAGCCAGTATTCAATCACATGACCACAGGTTTTGGTGGAAACAAAACTGGGCAAATGGAATCTTTACTCTAAGTGACAAGCTGTTTAGCTACACACCAGGGTTTTATGGCACTGAGGAAGAACAATAAAAAGGCACCAGGAAAGCAAATTTTACCTTCGTCATACTGCCCAAATCTGACATCCAGCTCCCATCTGTGGTGGGACCCTGATTTCGGTCCCTAGCTTATTGGATAGTGGGTCTAAAAAGATAACTCAGCAATTAAGAGCAATTCCTGCTCTTCCAAAGGTCCTAAGTTCAATTCCCAGCAACCACATGGTGGCTCACAGTCATCCGTAATGAGATATGGTGCCCTCTTGAGGAGAAAGAGACCTGGTTAGTTTTCCTCATCAACTTAGACCATGAAATCCAATATGGACAAATTTAACAGAACCATCACATATGGGGTGCCCATGCATGCTTCAGCATTGCCAGGGTATAAATTTCAGATTTTTTTTATTAGATATTCCTGAATCTTCTTCAGCCACAGCTGGATGCAGGAGGGGGTTTCCGAGGGACATTTCTTTACTTTTTATAAGGAGGTGTGCTGGAAGATGCTGATCTTCTTCTGCTGTATACTCTGTAGTTTTCCTGTGACTCTCAGAAGCCTAGAAGCCATCTTTATGATGACCACTGAGGCCCAAGTGATTCTCTTTGGGAATGAGTTCTACCCATGCCAGGTGGCAGATGGCGGAGGGGAGAGACAGAAAAAAAAATGGGGTGGTCTGGTTCTGGATTTCTTAGAAAATTCCTTTCTGTGTTGTTTAAATCCGTTGAGTCAGGAGCTGGTGTTCTTAATTGCTATCAAATGCCTTCTGACCGACATGCAGGAAGGGAAGTGACTCATTCCTTCAGCTCCTTGCTGAGGAGGATAGCAACCAGTGCATGCCAGCAGTTTCTGTGTTGAACCCTGCTCCTCCTGCACTGGAGATGGAAGGCATCGTGTCTCCCCATCTATACTTCCTTCCTCTCAGCTTTCAGGCTTTTGTTCAGAGATCCAGGGATCAAAGCAAGGGCTTCCTGCAGGCCAAAGAAGCGCTGTCTTCTGGGCCCCCTGCCTGGCCTCCTAGTCCTCATGGAAGGCATTTTTGTTTTAGGTTTTCAGAAAGGGCACTTTTAAAAAGAACGCTTGGTAGGCTTAGGTTAAAATCTTAACCATTTTGAAAACATAAGGCACCTGGCTCCCTTGTACCGACTCAGAAAGAGTGGGGAATTTCCCCAGGAACCTGCCGCTGTGGGACGGAACCGGTGACTAGGAACCTTCTAAAACCCCAGTCCTACCCTCTCTCCATCTCCCTCAGTTCAGCTGTCGCGTCTGGAATGCTGTGGGCTGTCTCAGTCACGGGTGGGGCTCATTCCTAAAGAGGTGTCATCCTTGGCCAGTGGTTTCTGTCTCTTCTTTGTGAGTCCCTTTCGCTTCAAAACTCAAGACTGATCAGGTTGAGAAAAATGACTTCGTGTTGTAGGAAGGGGGTGATTAGGCCTCCGCTGTTGCCAAACATATCAGCTATGGCTGTCACCCTCCCTCTGGCTATTCTGCCGAAGCATGAAGGAAATCATTAAGATGGTCATGTCTCCTTCCCTGGAAATCAGATCCCCGAGGGTTTCTCTGTACTCAAGCCCCATCTGTTCCTCCTTCCTGGCCACGCCATGTCACAGTTGTTCCCAATCATGTCTTGTTTGGCTAGGCTGCACACACGTGACCGCGAAAAATTCCCCCAGTGAAAGTCGGATATGTCTGCAGACATGCAGGTAGTGTGTGTGTGTGTGTGTGTGTGTGTGTGTGTGTGTGTGTCTAGACCCAGGTGACAGGCTCATGTTCTTTGTATGCTTTCTCAGCCATACAGCACAGTTATCAGCAGGGCAGACAGACCCACCTCTGCCACCCACTGCTCACAAAAATTGGCACAGGCTAGTTAAATCCCTTGAACCTTAGTTTCCTCACTGCAACACAAACATAACAATCCTTGCCTTAAAGGAAATAATGGGATAAGAAGGTTAAATTGGAGTCAGGGTGGGGAGGGCAGGGTAGAGGAGGGAATATGGGGAGGGATAAATAACAAAGATGTTTTGAAAAGCTACATGTTGAGTTCAAGGCCAGCCTGTTCTACAAAGTGAGAAGCGAGTTCTAGGACAGGCTCCAAAGCTACACAGAGAAAGCCTGTCTCAAAAAAAGAACAAAAAAAAACTATATGAAAACTTACTACTATAGAAACTTACACACACACACACACACACACACACACACACACACACACACACTCTATAGCAGGGCAACAATACCCCTACTAACATGGACTAACAAAAATCCCATTGCTAGGAATAAATTACTTTTTTTGGAGTTGCCCTCTCAGGTCCCTAAATATCACAGGCTATTGTCACTGCTCTTGGTTACCCCCTAGAGCACAATAGTAAGACCTTATTGCTGGTGACATAATATACCTACATCTCAAAACATGGAGGAATCAAGCTGGCACTTCCCTAGAAGCTTCATTCCTACTGGATGACTCTCACAGTGCTAGAAGGTTCTATGCAGGCTATTATCAATCATACCCAGCTTTGGACACTTTGAGCTACAGTAATGACTGGCCTGGCAAGGTATGTCCATTTGTGAAATAGTGGCATAAGCATCGTGGTGTAACCAACCACTTTCTGCTTGGATTTACGCTTTGCTCCACAAGATAAAAATCCATGCCTGACACCGTCATCAGCTCAAGAACTAATGGCTAGATAGGTCAGAGGCTCTAGGGGAGAAGTGCTACTCTTGTTAACTAGTTGAACGTAATATTAGATCAATTCATGATGACTTATGGTTATACTCCTAAATCAATGCATCTCTTAGTCCTCATCTGAGAAGCTTCTCAATCCATAACTGAGATACCACTTAACTCAGAGATCCATAAGCAACCCAAGTGCCCAGAATGGAGACTGCAGAGCACTCAGCCCCAGACAGAGCATGTATACTGTCACTTCTTCCTCCTAAGACTTCAGGGATATTTGCTGAAGAGGGTGTGAAAGGAGTGCACAAGCCGGCGGTGTACTGTACACTGGCTACAAGGAAACAGTGTGTTCTGGACACACCAGGACAGATGCATGAGTGTTATTCCAGAGGTTGGAAAAGCCATACAAAACCCAAGCCAGCCCCAGCCAACCAAAAACCAGCATTGACATGACAGTCTGGCATGAAACCACATGCCTAACCCTGAAGCTATTGTCAACACCAGCTGCTGCAAGGGGCAGAGACCGTTTTCTTGTATCGTGTCCTCCCTGGTAAGGTGGCTGTGCTCCAGCGGAAGCCCACATATCCAAGGATATTTCGACAGCACAAATTTTTGATCTCAATGGGTCAGAATAGATCTGGGGAGAGCTGGGGGAGGGGCATGAATGTGATGAAAACATGCTGTATGATACTCTCAAAGAACTATTAAAAGACATCCCTGCCCTGCAGATGTCCATTCAAAGACAAAATACACTAGAGAAGGGATGATTAGGGAAGATGAAGGGGGCCAGGAGAGGAGGGAAAAGGGTGGGGGAGCCAACATGATCCAAGTGTTGTATGTATGTATGAGAGTGATATAAAGAAGCCTGGTATTTTGTATGATTTATGCTAATTCATGTTTTTGAGGCAAGGTCTTGTTATGTATTCCATGCCAGGGTGGAGTGCCATATCCTCCTGTTTTATCCTCCTGAGTTATAGAGTGTTACATAGAGTTATCCTGGATTATAGAGTGTGTTGCCTTCAGCTTTAACACAAAATTTAGCCTTAAAAATGCTAAATTAGGGCTGGGGCTATAGCTTAATTGGGAGAATGATTACTGAGCATGCATGAAGCTCTGGGTTCACTCTTGAGTGCAGCATAAACTGGGACTTATGAGACGTCTCAAAAAGTGAAAAAAAATCTAAATCACACACACACACACAGTGGGTGAGCACATACACACCATTGAAGGCACTCAGTAAAATGTTAATTAAAGCAACCATTTGTCACAGATGGTTAAATAGCTTTCAATGTGTCATGATTTTTCAGTTTTCAAATGCTTTGCTTTTTTATTTGACTTGACACTTCCTGGCTCCCTGGGACGAAGAAAAGAGGCCTCCTCTCACCATTCCTAGTCAGCCATGGGCTAGACTGTTCCCGGGATCCCCACTCGCCATCCCTGGTCAGCCATAGGCTAGAGTGTTTCTGGGAACTTACAGAGCTATCTGGCCCTGATCTCTCTTGTACTTCTGCTGGACAAACAGAACCAGGACAGGGGTGTCAACCCAGTGGTGGAACTTGAGTGACCATCACGCCATGAACTATCATCATCACCATCCCAGAATAAAATGTCTCTGGAAGTCAATGAGGTCATAAAAAGAGAAGTGCACTGTTGAGGGCCTGTGGCAGCATCGGCTTCATTCTAACCTGTTTACCTCTGCCTACTAGCTAGGCCAGCCTGGGCCTGAGTTAACTGGATTGTCTCTTTTGAGGATCCTTGGATCCCATCTGGTCATTTGAAGGAAAAATGAAAGAGAAGGTATACCTAGGTACTGTATTCATCACCACTACTACCACCACTACCACCACCACCACAATCATCACCACCACAATCATTACCACCACAATCATTATCACCACCACCACCACCATCACCACTACCACCACCAACACCACCATCATTACCACCACCACCACCACCACCACCACCACCACCA
>NW_004949097.1:1633927-1635449 GCF_000317375.1 Microtus ochrogaster
CACCACCACCACCACCATCATCACCATCATCATCACCACCAGCACCACCACCACCACAATCATCATCACCACTACCACCATCATCACCACCACCACCACCATCACCACCACCACCACCACCAGCAGCAGCACCACCACCACCACAATCACCACCACCACCATCATCATCACTACCACCAATATTATTCTGCAGTGCTGGAGATGGAACCCCAGGCCTTCCAACTGCTAGGAAAGAATTGAACTGCATCTTCCAGCTATCTACAGGAAACCAAAGGACCATCAAAACAGAAACAATATCCCCCCTTTTCTGTCCACAGAGTCCCAGCTCATGACCTGCTCATGCGATCTTAAGACCTTATATTACCTTTGATATAAGTCTTCAGAGATGCATTGGCAAAGACCTTGAGTTATCCTATGAACATTTTTGGTTTGATCATCAATGACCTTGTGTTACCTGTTAAGGGCCTTAGTTAATATTTATTAGATAAAAATCATATCTTCTATTTAGGGACACGGTCACATTAGTTCAATCACAGCCATATGGTTCATGTCTTGTAACTAGTTTCTTGTCTGCATTGATGACTTGGGGATGTGAGCTCTTCAGTGTGGCGGGTATGAGGTTTATAGCAGTGTAAGTATTCTTAGCAAAACTTCATCCGAATTCAGTGAATGCTGTTCATATTTTCTACAGAAAATAAAGCAGGCTAAGGAAATAATAAATTCAATCAAAAAGGCCAAACAGATTGTTAAGGAGAACATTTTCTGTCTCAAGATTTAGTAGCTGGCAGGTATTTTATGATAAATCCAGGCATTCCTCAAGTCATGGGACATACTTGAAGCATCCTTATTGGGTTCTTGTTCCAGAGACTTCTATGAGTATGGAACAGAAGCTTCTAGATTAGGACTGTACTACATTGTCAAGGGGCCAGCCACTAAAGACCTCTTTTGGTCACCTGGTCTTAGAGATGAGAGTGCCAGCTGAACACACTGAAGGACAGAGACGGGTGTCCTTAGGGATAGGGTTTGCCTTGGCTTTAATGGTACAAGTGGCTCTCTGCAGTTTGTCCCCAGAAGGTTTGCTCTGGGGAAGAGGACAGTGGATTTTGCTCTCCAGGGATGTCCTTTGTTCACCCTTTTCTGCTTCCTGTGCTTTTGCCCTTCTTCCTATGGGCAAGTAGATGAGCTGTGGGTGCTGTTTTCTCTATGCCAGGCTCAACCGTCCTCTTAGTTCCCCCTTTTCCTGTATCTTATTCTTTCTTCTACTATGCATCCATTAATCCCTTCCTTTTACACTAACCATCTGTTTATTTTCCCATCACCAATCTTTTCCTTCTCCAGCTTCCAGATATCCTTCAGCCTACTGTGTCTCCTCCAGAGCACCTCTCTCTATGTCTACTGTGTCTCCTCCAGAGCACCTCTCTCTATGTCTACTGTGTCTCCTCCAGAGCACCTCTCTCTATGTCTACTGTGTCTCCTCCAGAGCACCCCTCTCTATACCTACTGTGTCTCCTCCAGAGCACCT
>NW_004949097.1:1635884-1664693 GCF_000317375.1 Microtus ochrogaster
ACACACACACACACACACACACACACACACACACACACACGCACACACACACGCACACACACACACAATTAAGAAGTTGAAGCAGAATTATTTTTCCAAGAAAACCCCTTCTCTCCTCCAATTAAGCTCTGTGGTGGCTCATACATCCAGGTCTCACGCTGACATTCCTCCTTGTATACATTTTATGAACGGTTTCACTCCAGGTTAAGATTGCTTGTTCCAAGACTTGTTATTAGCGGGCTAGAAAAAGCTGTTATGGTACACAAGGAGGGCTGAACTCAGTGTTACACAAATGCATAATAAGCAAGCTGGGAATAGCATTCCTTCAGGTACCTTAGAGGACACTTCAAGGTCACGGCTTTTGGAAGGTCCTCTTACTCTTGAGAGAGGTTAGATGCCACTGACCTCCACATTTTTCTACAGCCCCGCCCCCTGTCTGTCTATCTTCACCATTAAACCATAGCCTCACATGGCGTCTGTCACTAGCAGGCCCTCAGTGCACGACATCCCCTGAACAAACAAGCAAGCTGATGTCAGGTGGGTTCATGCCATCTCGTTCTAGAGTGGTAAAGATCCATTGGTTAATATTGGGAACTCTTGTTTCCACAGAAAATTGTGTCAAATGACCCTTCCAGTTCAGCCTTTCCAAAAAAAACCTCACTTAGGCTGATCCGAGGAGCTGCAGGGAGCAGAGACACCAAGGTAAATGACCGTGTTCTGGAGGAGCGAAGAGTCCACAGTTTGGATCCTTTGTCAACCTGTTCTTTCCCCACTTTTTCCACATGTGGGCTACCTGTGTGAAACGGGTTCCTCCCAGGTTCTCCCCTGTCGGGTCTGCGGCATCTTCTGTGATGTCTGTCATTGTGGTTCATTGGGCTGGAAGTTGAGCTTTGTTGGACTGAAAATTTCCAGTGTTCATTTTCCCACACTTTAGATGCAGACCTATTCCTCTGACCAGGGCTGTATGGAATGCGCTATCAGGTGACAGTGTGTTTTCTGGAGATTATCTTCCCCACATGATTTTTGGCAAATATGTCTGTAGCCAGCTTATTTTCCCCCAGAGCTGCTTCCAGAATTGTGAACAGATTTAAAAAAGAATCACTTGATTGTGAAGCTACATTTAGTTCACAAAAATGTCATTGAGCCTTGCCATGTTTACTGGGACCACTTTATCCAGAGTCACGTTGGTTAGGAACTGACCTAATTTAAGATATTTCAAAACCTCAGTTGTCCTAAGTAGAGGAAACTTTTAAGATGACAGATAAGCTTATTGTCTTGAGGGCAGTGATGGCTTATGGGTTCCTACCATATATGTCAACACCTGTCACGCTATACGCTTAAACATATGTGGTTCATTACATGTCAATTGCATCTCAACAAAGCAGCTAAAAGAAATCTCACTGGACCCCAAATTTCCCCCTTTTGTTTCTTGAAATGAATCACTCTGTGTTATCTTACTGTCTTCAATCCAAACAGACGTTTTATGAAGCAGACCGTATGAAGAGAATAAAAATACAGTCCACAGAGTCTCACACGCTTGTATCGGTGATGTCTTTTCAATAATTACCGTGCGGCGCTGTGTAAATAGAAATGGGATTCAGAGGAGGAGAGGCAGGGGGAAGGGGACATGGGATCTTGAGAGTGCTGGAGGACAAGAGGATGGAACGAAATGACAGAGGATTAGCTGTATGCTCAGGGGACTGGAATACTTACTGGGCAGTTTTTGCCAACATGACACAAGCTAGAGTCACCTGGGAAGAGGGGACCTCAATCAAGGAACCCACCTGATTGGCCTGTGGAGACATTTTCTGGGTTAATGATTGATATGAGAAGGCCTAGCTCATTGTGGGTGGTGCCACTCTAGAGCTGGTGGTCCGGGTTCTATAAGAAAGCAGGCTGAGTAAGCCATGGGGAGCACGCCAGTTAACAGCGTCCGTCTATGGTCTCTGCCTTGGCTCCTGGCTTCTCTTGATGACAGACTGTAACCTGTAAGCTGACATAAGCCCTTTCCTGCCCCCAAATTCCTTTTGATCATGAAGTTTATCACAGGCATAAAAAACAAAGTAGGGAAGAAGTGGCCAGTAAGTTTTTATCAGAAGCGATAGTGTTATTGGTCAAGGAACCACCCTTTGGTTTTATTTAGTAAAATGAATAGTATATCTACTGGGGGTTTGAGGTCAGGTAGACCCCTGACTGCTGGCCTTATTGCTGATTAGAAGTGTGAACTTGGGTCAGTTTCTCAGTTGACCTCAAATTTCTCAGTTTCTCTGCTGTGTAAAAGGGTACAAGGCAGAGGGAAATTATCTCAGGTGGGTGTTGTGAGACTCAGACAGGATACTATAAACCCAGAATTTTGCCTAGATTTCCTTTTAAGTGTTTTGCTCAGAGCTGTAAGATTTTCTTTCTCTTTTAGTGAAGCGTTTGACATACAAGCATGAGGACCCAAGTTCAATCCTCAGTAACTACATACTGGGCACAGTGGCGCATACCTATAAACCCAGTGTTAGGGAGGCAGAGACAGGAGGATCTCTGGAATTCACTGGCCAGCCAGTCTAGAAGAATTTGGCAAGCTTGAGGTTCAGTGAAAGACTTTGCCTCAAAATATGAAGGGGAGAGCTATTAAGGAAAATACTCAACTTTGACCTTTGGTACATACACTCATACACACCCAATTCAAACACACAATTTTTTTCCCTATATGTGTGTATCTTTTGGAGCTTCATCAAGTCTAGTAAAATATTTCTGTATATTTGTATTTTCCTTCTAACTGTAGAAGTAATCCAATCTAATATTTATGAAAGGATTAGGGATATGAACCAATGTTAGGAAAACTCTCTCTTCCATGTGAGTCCTTGAGAAAAATGAGCATCCTAAAACACACATGCTCATTCTTACCCCAACAAACCCATTGTAGTCAGAAACTTTGGAAGGTGGAGAAAGTACTGAGCACATGTGCCTCTCCACCTTGTTACCTTTGTCCCTCTGGCTTCCCTTTGAACGTTCATTTCACAGATAGCATTGTCTCTGTGCAAACACAAAGCATGAGGAAGGTATGCATCACATTGTTGTAGGGAGAGCAGGTCCTTTTGTTTCATCCCGCCTGGCTAGATTATACCTGAAATAACCACACAGAAATTGTATCAATTAAATTACTACCTGGCCCATTATATCTAGCCTCTTCTTGGCCAACTCTCACATCCTGATCTAGCCCATTTTTACCAATCTGTGTAACACCATGAGGTCATGGCTTACCAGGGAAGATTCTAACCAGTGTCAGTCTCAGGCAGGAGCTTTATGGCAGCTGCCACATTGCCTTCTTCCTCCCAGAATTCAGTGCTGTCTCCCCACCTATCTAAGTTCCTCCATATCAACTAGGCCAAGGCAGTTTCTTTATTAACCAATGGAAGCAACACAAATACAGAAGTACCTCCTACACCATCACATCCTTAAAATTACAAAGTTCAAGAATGCTTGCTTAGGATGGAGAGGAGGCCAGGAGGTGCCACATGGTCCAGAGAAGCTCCTACAGTTTCCTTCTTAAGAGCAAATCCAGGGCTTTCAGTTTTATTCTTGGCTTACCATTCTTCCCAACCTTCAAACACAGTTGAATTAGCCCATCAGTCGTGGAGGCTTCTCACTGGCGCTGCCCCATCTAATCTTATAGTCTTCATTCCTCCTCAACCCTCCTTCTCTTCATCCCTCTTCTTCCTCATCTCTCCTCTTTCAGCTGGGTCTCTCAGTGTATCCCAGGCTGGCTCAAAATCAGATTGATATTGGTTTTGTTTCCTGAGTATTGGAATTGCAACCATGTGCCACTATGCCTAAATCTGTCCCATAATTTCTAGTCCCCTCTGAAGCAGCTTTTCACACAACACTTTTTTTGTCAGTCGATCACTTCACTTCCAGGGCCAAACAACCTGTACTAACTAGCTTTAGGTCAACTTGATACAAGCAAGAGTCATTATCATACAACTTGATACAATGAAAAGTCATTAGAGAAGATGAAGCCTCAATTGAGAAAATGCCTCCATCAGAGGCATTTTTGTAATTAGTAATTGATGGTGGAAGGCAGATCATTGTGAGTGGTGCTATCCATGGGCTAGTGGTCCTGGGTTCTATAAGAATCCATGAAGTCAGTAACCAGCTCCCCTCCATGGCTTCTGCATCAACTCCTTCCTCCAGTTTTCAGTCCTACTTAAATTTCTGCCCTCAAAGCTCTTGATGATGAACTGTTCTATGAAACTGAGAAAAATAAACCCTTTCCTCCTCAAGCTGCTTTTGGTCATGGTTGTTCATTACAGTAATAGTAACCCTAACTAAGACAAGTTGATACTAGGAGTGGGGTATTTCTGTGACAAGCCTGACCATGTTGCTTGCTAGCAGAATATGGACTTTGGACTAGAAAATGAGTTGAACACTTTGAATAAGACTTTGTGGGCCACAGTAGTAGAAACATGGAAGACAGTAGTGCCAAGAACAGTGTAAATTATGATGGCCTGGCTCTAGAAGTTTCAGAGGAGAAGTATAATAGTAAATTGCCTAAAGGCCATTCTTGTTATATATTGCAAATAAGGTGGCACTTCTCTTCCCTTGTCAAAAAAAAAGTCTACCCGAGTCTAAATAGAAGAGTTTTAGATTAACAGCATTGGCAGAGGAGATTTCAAGACAGCCTAGTACTAACTCTGTCGTGTGGTTATTTGTACCACTTATTCAGATCTACAATGAAAAGGAGCAAGCTGAGCAGGCAAAAATACAAAATGTTCAGTTTGAGAAGAAAAGGGGTACCAGGAAGTGTAATGGAGCTAAGTCCAGTGCTCAAAGAGATAAAAAGTTTAAAGAAAAGACTGATACTAAATGTAATAAAGGGAATGGGGACCTCAGGGCCACACAGCACCCAGCTAAGCTTCCAGCTTGTGAAAAGCTTAAGAAAAGCTTAAGGCATGAAAGAAACAGAAAGCTGATGAAAGTGTGTTTGAATGAAGGGGGCATGTTCCAGTTCAGCAAGCAGCAAAACTTGGCAACTTCAGCAATGTAGTTCTGCTCTGAGAGTCAAGGATACAAGAAAGGGTTGTGGAATCTCCCTCCATGGCCAAGGAAAGCACTGAGGCCATCGTGTGTCAGGGATGTCCCTGCATCGAAGCCCAGAGAGGCCAATGCATGAAGCTGTGAAGGTGAAGCCTGGTTTTTGTCAAAGACAAGATGTTAGAGATGCCAGAGTTGAGGGGTACCTGCCAAGGAGATCTGCTAACAGGGTGTGGAACTAGCCCAAAGGAGATAAGTGTGTCACAGTCAACAAAGCTGAAGGGAGCTGGAGATCTGAAGAGCGCTTTGACATCAGACATGGAGATGCAGGCTTTGGAGGTTGTTCTGCTCCTTCAGGTTCCGCTTTGGTCCAATATTTAATCACTGTCTTAGGGTTATTATTACTGTGGCATAACACCATTCTGCATCACTGTTCATCATCAAAGGAAGAACCATCAAGCAGGGCAGGAACCTGGAGGCAGGAGCTGATGCAGAGGCCATGGAGTGGGGCTGCTTATTGGCTTGTTTCTCATGGCTTCGTCAGTCTGTTTTTTAAAGAACCCAGGACCACCAGTTCAGGAACAGCACCACCAGCAATGAGTTGTGCCCTCCCATCAAGCATTAATGCTCTTCAGCCTTGCCTACAACCTGATCTTACGGAGGCATTTCTTTAAATTGAGGTTCCCTCTTCTCAGAGAGATGGCTTTAGCTTGTGCCAAATTGACACGAACTCTCCAGCACACTCATTATGTTTCTTTCCCTTCTCTCAGGATGGTGAAGTATACTCTATGCCTCTGTACGTTGGAAATATGGGATCTTCATTTTGATTTTGATTTTACAGGGGTTACTGTTAAGAGAGTGCCTCGAGTCTCAGAGGAGACTTTCAACTTCGGATTTTTAGACAGTGTTGAGACTGTGAACGACTGTGGGGACTTCTGAAGTTGGACTAAATGTGTTTGGCATTATAATATGGCTATAAGCCTACGGTGGCCAGAGAGTGGGATGTGATGGCTTCATTAAGAATGGCCCCATAAGCTGCTTAAATCAGGCAGTGGCACTATTTGAGAAAAATTAGAAGGATTAGGAGATGTGGCCTTGTTGGAGGAAATGTGTCCCTGGGGGGTGGGTTTTGAAGTTTCAGAAGTCCATGTCAGACCCATTTTCTTTCTCTGCCTGAAGAGCTGGACGTGGATCTCCAGCGCCATGTGTGTGGTCTTGCTCCCTGCCATGACGGTTAAGCCTCTGACACTGTAAGCTAGTCACCAAGGAAATGCTCTCCTTTGTAAGAGTTGCCATGGCCATCGTGTCTCTTCACAGCAGTGGTGATTAAGGCGCTGAGGATACCGGTAAATATTCATTATTTTATTTAACCCTCAGAAATAGCTTCTAGGGGAGAGGAAACAGTCTTAAAGACAGTCGCTTACCCAAGGTCACAGCTAGGAACTGGCGCCCGAGGTTCCAGCTCTAATTGCTCTCCCTCCCAAGCGTCACACAGTTCTCACCCTCTCTGTGCTGCCCCTGTGACTGCCTGAGAGCAGGTCACCCATCTCCAGGACAGGGCCATCTGTGTCCCCCAGTGCTTAGAACTGCACCCGGCATGGGCCGAGCATTCAGGAAATGCTTGTTGAATAAATGCATAAACAAATAAGACTCAACAGAGAGCTCTCCACCTCCCACAGTCCTTGAGCCAAGCGCAGGGACTTGGGGGAGGCGTCTTCAGCGGTACCCAAGAGCAGCAGCAGCAGATGGTGCCGTCAAGATCTGAAACTTGGTCCCCTTTCCTCCTGCATCGAGCTGCCCACTTTCTGTCTTCTTGTCCCTCTCCAAGCTGCCCCCATTCCAGGACAGTGGCCAGTTGAAGTCACAGGCCTTCCAGCAGAAAACACCTGGCTGGCCAAAGCTGTTTGCAGAGCGTTGTCTCCACAATTGCCTTTTATTTCTCTCTCCCTGTTCGATTTCATGCAAAGCCAACTGGTATTTCTTTTGAGGCAGCTGAGAACACCAGATGGAAGGGTAGGGGGAGGTGGAGGCAGGGTGAGAGGCAGGGAAGGGACAAGCAGGGCTGCGGATGAGGGGGAGCCATCGGGAGATGTGAGATGGGGACAATGCCAGGCAGGTCAGCAGAAGTAGGGAAGTCGGAAAGGCTGTAGAAAGCAAGCAGTAACCATATGTGTGCACTCACGCACGCGGTACTTCCAACATACCATTAAAACAGAAATGTTCTGGTTTCCGTAGCAACAAGGCCGACTGGTGCCTCAGCCAGTGAAACTTATTGGGTAAAAAAAAAGCCATTTGCCTGTTAAGGAGCCTGATGAATTGGGGGATAATTATACAGCATTCTGCCCCTACCATTAACAACATACAAATACAGTTTAGAAAATATTGTAAAGATCATAGACCAATGCGAATCTCATGGAGGGAAGGGCAGGAGGGAGAGGCAGAAGGCAGAGAAAAAGGTTACAGGAATGTTCTAGGTGAATTTCCCAGAGGTGCGTTCTCGGTGTGGGGTGCCGTTGGAACCAGCTTACACGCCAATCTTCAGAGGCCTAAAGTAAGGTGAAGCTGGGCATATCTGTACCCAGTTCTACAATGCCAGTACACTGTGTCCCATTCTCATCCGTGGCTTCAAAAAGTGGGTGGATGTACCTATCTGTAAGATTCAGTGAGAGGAGTGCGGTATTAGTGGACTCTGACATTGAAGGCCCTGTGTCTGCATTTCCTATAATGCCCAGAGGAGCTCTTAGCTGACCCGTCACACCCGCAGAGGGACAGGACGATAGAAGGGGTTCTTGACAACTGAGTCATGCCATTCATAATCTTGCCCAGAAGAGAAAGAAAAGAAATCACAGTTACCTTGTTCTCTCCCTAGCAAAGACCCCATGCCAAGTACATACTAATCACTAAATTAAAACCTCCAAGAACAGGAACTGGGGTGGTAGCTCAGTTGGTAAAGTGTTTTTATGCAAGCATGAGGACCTATAGAAAGCCAGACACGGTGGTATGCACTGTATTCCTCGTGCTCAGGAGGCTGACTGGTCAAATCAGTGAACTGCAGATTCAGTGAGAGATCCTGTCTTAGAATACGAAGGGAACAACATCAAAAGGCATCCAGTGTTAACCTCTGGTCTCCACAGACATGTGGATGAAAGACTATAAAAGGTTGGATAGATGACAGAGAGAGAATGCATGGATGGACAGATGAAAATCTGGAGTAAGGACCTGTAGTGGGAGCTGCGGGCCTCTTCCCACAGCCCGGCTCCTGCCGCCCAAGCTCCTGGTCGCCTGGTTAGCTTATGCCCCAAAATAACAACATACAAACCGTATTCATTTAAACACTGCTTGGCCCATTAGCTCTAGCCCTTACTGGCTAATTCTCGCACCTGGACTAGCCCATTTCTAATAATATGTGTAGCACCTCAATGTGCGCTTACCGGGAAGATTCTAGCCTACGTCCATCCTGGGTCAGAGCTTAATCACGTCTGCCTCAGAGAGCAGAGCTATCACATCTGCCCAGGAGAGGGGAGCATGGCGTCTCTGAGCTCACTTCCTCTTCCTCCCAGCATTCTGTTCTGTTTACTCCACCCACCTATGTTCTAACCAATAACATGGGCCAAGGCAGTTTCTTTATTTTTTAACCAATGACCTTCCTCCATCAAGGACCATTTTCTCATCGCTTGCTTATTGCTGGTAACTTAGTGGCCAGCTGGACTCTCAGAGATGGCGTCTTTGAATGGGAGGCGTTCCCAAGACAAATTTTAGGATACTGGGACTAGAGAAGGTTCCGTGCCCCAGAAGACTCTTGCCTTTGAGCAGCTAGTCATCTGAACATTCTCCTCCTTTGTTCTGATGACACCCCTGTGGTGTGATGATCTAGAGACTGAGCTGAATTAGAAGGCAGAAGGGGCCCAATATCTCAGAGCACCCTGACCAGTTACTGTTCCTGTGGCTCAGGAATTGGTTCTGAATCTGTTCTCCCAGCTTCTGGTTTCCTATACTCCCAGGGGGTGCTCTCAGCTGACCCTCCCTGGCTTTCATCTAGAGCCACACTGTGTAGCTATCTCCATGCGATGGCTTGAATGAGAACAACTCCCATAGGCTCATATATTTTGAGTGCTTAGTCATCAGGGAATGGAAATGTTTGGCGAGGATTAGTAGGTGTGGCTTTGTTGGAGGAGGTGTGTCACTGGGGATGGGCTTTGGGGTTTCAAAAACCCAATCCCCCCCCCTCTCCTTGCTGTCTGTGGATCAGGATGTAAAGCTCTCAGCTACTGCTCCAGGGCCATGCTGGTCTGCTTTCTGTCATGATAGTCATGGACCAACCCTCTGAAATTGTAAGCAAGACCTCAATTAAATGGTTCCTTTTATAAGAATTGTCTTGGTTATGGTGTCTCTTCAGGACAATAGGGCAGTGACTAAGACACCTCTCTAGATTGAGACATGTCCTCACAGAGAGAATGCTGGAGGCTCACTAAATAACTTGCAAGAAAGTTCTAAGACTCACAGAGGCTTTCCTTGTGGTTATATGGGCAGTGAACCATTCTGGGAAAGAGAAGATTCTTGGGGCCAGTGGCTTGCAGGTCGTAAGGGAGCTCTAGGAATACAACTTTTCGGAGTTCTTAGCTGAGCTTGGGTGGGCTCTTCAGCAGTTCAGCTACCTTGAACTCATCATACTTCAGTGAGTACCAACATCCATGCTCTGAAATAAACACGTGGTTTTGCCAAACTGGACTTTGATGGCACCATTTCTTTAGTCTGTTGTTTATGACCTACCCTGGTAAAAAGATATTTGTTTATGTCTTCCCAGGAAATGTCCCACAACAAGTGTTTAATTGTTCATTACTTACTTTTCGCGTGGGTATACCATGCTTCTTTGACTATAGATTTGGAGGTGGGGAGCTCCTTCAAGAGGACCTTGAGCATCACAGCAAACTGAACCAAGGTGAAAGACACTGGTATGAAGGCTTTGGGACCTGACCGGAAGCATCAGGTTCCTTCCCAAGCTGGACAACTGTGTGCAGACTGCTTCCTTGCACAGCAAAGCACACAACACACACTAACACCTGGTGGGTTTGCACAGTCAGGCACGGGCATGAGGGAGGGCTGTGAGAGTGGAAAGGAAGGGATGGGAAGGTGAGGAGTGACCTGTCCATTTGCCTCCCACAGGCTCTCCTTTGCTCTCATGTTCTGGAGCTATGGACCGAATTCCAGGAGGTGTTGAGCAAATTGTCCAAGGTCTAACAGCTATCCAGCAGCACAGGCTGAGTGTCCAGGGTGCCTCTCGACTCTTGGAAGCCGGGTTTACTGTGGGCACTGGAAGCAGGTAGTTTGGGGTTAGCTCCCTCAAAAGATTCCTCTTTCAAAACAGAAGAATCCTTTTTCAAAGTACAGCCTGGTTGGGAATCAGGGGAGAAAATGGGATCAAAGCTGGAGACGGAAGGAAGCTGGGCTGAGGGCGGGGCACTTGTGTTATTTTGCGAAAGGGTTATATTAAACAGATTCCATTCCGACTATCAACAGATTTTCACATTTCCACCGTCCCCCTCCAATTACCCTTCCTTAGCCCCTACCACTTTCAACAGAATGTTTCCTTCCTGCTTGTACTGTAAAACAGCAAACCGGCTTTCCCTTTAGTCCTTGCCTCCCGGACTGTACCATCTGCAGCTGCATTTCTTACTCTGTCTTCTCTTCCTTTCTTATAACATTTTGTTTGTTCATTATTTATTATGTTGTTATTAGTGTTGTTATATTATTATTATTGTTATTATTATCATTACACTACTAATGTTATTATTATTGGCATTGAGGATTGAACCTGAGGCCTGACTGACATCGGGCTCTACAGGAGACCCACATCCCAAGCCTTTTTGAGACAAGGATCCCATTCATTTGTCCTGGATGTTCTGGAACATGTTGTAATCCTCCTTTCTCAACCTCCCAAGTAGCTGGGATTACAGGTGTGCACCCAACACCAGTCTACTCTTTTTTTTTTTTTAAATTTTTTACTGAGGAAAAAAAAAGTTTCCGCCTCCTCCCAGCCTCCCATTTCCCTCCCCCTCCTCCCGCCCTTCTCCCCCTCACTCCACTCCTCTCCCCCTCCCTCTCCAGTCCAAAGAGCAGTCAGGGTTCCCTGACCTGTGGAAATCCAAGGTCCTCCCCACTCCGTCCATGTCTAGGAAGGTGAACATCCAAATCTATTCTTAAAACAACAACAATCAAAAGCGAAACTTTCTCGGTTCTGTGCAGTATCTGTGCCGGCCACCAGGGGTCGCCATCGGGCAGGCGGAGCCTCTTCTCCGCAGGGCGCAGGGCGGCTTGCCAGAAATCTGGAGCCAGCTCCTGTGTATAACACCGCACAACATTAATCAGCCGCAGCCTCTGCAGTGCTTTCGAAGGGGAGTAAGGAGCCAGGATTGGGAAGGAGATTTTGCAAGTAGCTAAGCCAAGGGCCTTCACCTCCTCTAGCCTAGACTCACAGCAAACAGTGCATCCAAGACAGGGTTCTGGCGCAGGGTCCTGCCCTGGCTCTCAGGATTGTGATTTACACAGGGCCTGTGAGTCCTGAGGGGATGGATGTCTGCTGCATCCAGACAACCCAGGTCCTTAGAAGCAAGTGTGGCTCTTTTGCACACACAGGGAAGCTCACCAATCCTGGTCATTTCTCAGTTTCCCTCAGACGATGCAATGGGCCTCGCAGGGTCTTTGCATGTGATGAGCTCTACAGGAGGTGAAGGGCACGTGTTCCCTGGTGCATGAATTTTTCAATGCTTTCATCTCTCTGCCCTGTTTTTTCCTACTCTCCTCTCCCTGCTTCTCTGAGATGAGGTCGCTACTTAAGATTTGATGCAATTACTGGGCATACATCTAAGATGAAGGCACTGAGGAAGACATGGGAAGGGGTATCAGGGGAGAAGGCTGAGGGCCGTGCTACCCGGGATCCTGCAGGCGCTGGGGACGCTGGGGGCTCGTCTGGGGTCCAGGTGCCTTCATTTGTGGGCTCCTTTACATCCTCTTTTCTCCACTTGCCCCTCCCTGATTTCATTCTTTCTTCTTTACAGATGGACACAGCACCGTTGAGGGTAGGCAGAGACACAGATAGAGCGTGCACACACAAGGGCAAGCGTGTAATAGAAGACAACCTATGTTTTATAGAAAGTAGGCACCAGGCAGGAGAAGTGAGTCTGTGGGTGGAAACGGGGGCACTGACTTGAACGTCTACAGGAGGGAAGGCCGTTGGCAGACGAGTCTGAAGAGAGACATAAAAGTGAGTTTTCACAGCGTTTGGAGAAGGCAATGGATCGGATGCAAGGGCTTCAGTGGAAGGGAGAGGAAGGGGGAAGGGTGATGTTGGGTCTAAGCTTGCAACGGTGGGACTAAGACCAGGAAGCCTTTGAATGCTCAAGTGGAGGACTGGAGCGCTGACCTCTGTCTTAGTCAGGATTCTCTAGAGCGGCAGAGCTTAGGGTGAAGGGGAAGAAGCCCTAGCCAGGTTAATCTCTACTTGTACAGACACGGGATTTATTAGAATGACTTACAGGCCGCGAGTCCAGCTAGTCCAACAAGGACTACCTAGGAATGGAAGGTTCGAGGGTTCAGTAGTTCTTTAGTTCAAGAGGCTGGATGTCTCAGCTGGTCTTCAGTATACACCAGAATCCTGAGCAGGTAAGCGTTAATGCGGTGGTTCTCAACCTGTGGGTTGCGACCCCTTTGACAAACCTCTATCTTCAAAAATATTTACATTACCACTCATGACAGTAGCAAAATTACAGTTATGAAACATCAACGAAAATAATTACCTGCTTGGGGGTTCCCACAGCATGAGGAGCTAACTGCATCAAAGGGCTGCACTGTGAGGGGGGCTGAGAACTGCTGCTCTAATTCTGAGGAAGGAATGGGCTTGCTGGCAAGGCGAGAGCGGGCAGGCGAAGAGCAAAAGCTTTCTTCTCCCATGTCTGAATACAGACTTCCAGTGGAAACTGTGGTCCAGATTACAGGTGGGCTCTCCTAGTCAAAACATCTGGATTAAAGATGTGGCTTCCTATTTCAAAGATCGTGATTACAAGTAGATATTCCCACTTCAAATTGAGCAAAAATCTCTCACAGGTGTGCCCTCCATTTTTGGATTTGAGTTAATTCCAGGGGTGGTCAAATTGACAACACAGAACAGCCATCACAGCCGCCATAGGTAGAGGTTCAGATGAGGCTTCCAAGGCATAGCAAGTTTATGGCCTAGGGACATCCCTTCAAGGGATGAGTAGCTGAAGAATTGTTGGACTGGGCTGTGACCTGAACGGGAGGTCTTTTAGGAGGCCACTGTGGGGATACAATGGGGACTCATTTCTGCACTTGCTCCTTCAGTCAGTCAACCCCTCACTTCCCATATGCTCCAGCGCCTCCATGGTCACCAGCTCTGAAGGACAGGAGGGATGATGTATGTGCTCAATTCCAGGAGAGGCTCTAATGGCTCCCCATCCCTTCTAAGGAGTGCCAGCATCCCAGTAACCGTTACTCTAAGTCTAGCTACCTCTGTGTTGTTCTTCTTTATTTGTTCCAGGATTATCAGGCCACAGTGACCTCTCCTCCCGAAGGGAAGTGGGATGGCCATGTTATACCTAGAGGAAAAGAGAATGCTGTAACGACCCATCCTTTGTTGTTGTTTATTGATAAATGAAACCAGTGGCAGAGAACTCCCTCTGTCTCCAGCTCCTATATTTATGCGTTTACCTGTGTGATCATACGGGGTGTCTTAGTTAGGCTTATGACTGCTGAGAGGAAGCACCATAACCAAAGCAACTTGAGGAGGAAAGGGTTTACTCGTCTTACGCTTCAACATCACAGTTCATCATCAAGGAAGTCAGGACAGGAACTCAAGCAGGGCAGGAAACTGGAGGCAGGAGCTGATGCAGAGGCCATGAAGGGTGCTGCTTACTGACTTGCTCCTCATGACATGCTCAGGGTGCTTTCGTATAGAATTCAGGACCATCAACCAAGAAGGGATATCCCATCCGTAAAGGGCTGGGATCCTACTCATCCATCAGTAACTAAAAAAAATAAATAAATAATACTCTCAGCCAGATCTTATGGAGACATTTTATCAGTTAAGGCTCCTTCCTCTCTGATGACTCTAGCTTGTGTCAAGTTGATAAAACGCCAGCCAGTAAAAGGGCATACATTTTTTGTCTCTCCTCCTGGGGTGGAAAACGCCCCCCTCTGAAGTGTCTCACCTCCTCTTCAGGACCTTTCTTCTTCTTGATTGTTCTCTCACCTGAGTCATCCGTTACTCCCAGATTAATGTTTATTCCTGAGCCTTAATCCCAGTATTCTTGGGGCTGAGGCAGGAGGATTGTGACTTGGAGGCCAGCCTCAGCTACATAGTAAGACCCTGTCTCAGAAAAGAAAAAAAAAACACTCATTACCACAATACACTGTGTTAGATTATCCCCCTCTTCACAAAGCGTCCACTGTTATACAACACCCTTTTAACCTGTAGTCTCCCCATGCTACCCCAGTGACCCCACAGACTGTTCTGCTTGCTCAGTCTGGCTTATAATACTTCCTGACCAAAACTGCTCTCCATTGTCATCACCCCAAACTCAGGGTGGGTTTCTGATATTGTGTTGGCCTTTCTGTCATGATCATAGACATGTTTGGCCTGTGCTAGTCAGGGTTCTCTAGAAGAACAGAGCTGATAGAATATATATATTTATTATATCACATAAATTTATTAGAATGACTTACAGGCTGTGGTCCTTCTAGTCTCAAAACAGCCATCTACAAGAGAAAGCTCATAAATCCAATAGGTGCTCAGTCTATGAGTCTGGATGTCTCAGCTGGTCTTTAGAATGTCCTCGAATCTCGAATAAGTAGGGTCTAATGCCAGTGAAGGAAGAAATGATCTTGTCATCAGAGTAGGGTGAGAAGAAGCAGGAAAAGAATAAGCTCTTGTCTTCCATGTCCTTTGCAGAAGGTGTGGCCCAGATTAAAGGTGGTTCTCCCACCTCAAAAGATCTGGATTAAACTGGTTCTTCCCACTTCAATTTATTTAATTATGGAAAAAAAATCTCTTGCAGGTGGACTCAGCACCTCAGATTTTAGTTAACCCCAGATGTAGTAGTCAGACTGACATCAAGGACAGCCACTACAAGCCCACCCCTTGTCAACTTGACACACAATCGTATTTCCTTATGTGATGCTTAGTTTCCAAATGAAAGCAATAATCAGACCATAATGATACCTAACATTATACAACTATCCCACATATAAACATAAATACATTATAAATTTAGAATAGGTGGCAATGTCCTTTAAGGGGCATTCTTTTAGCTTATCAAAATTAAAATATTATTAACTACTTACTCTCTTATTTGATGTTATATGACATGATAAAGAAATTGAGGAAAGGAAACCCAAATATCAGTACAAATACACGCTTAAAACATGGCAGAAGTGCTCATGTCAGCTGTAATCCTCATTTCTGCAGCTGGTCATGTGACTGGTCATGTGATGTGGGCTTAGCTGGTATCTGTAACTACCTTCCTCTGCTACCTATTCTGCATTTCCTCCACCATTAGCCCATATACTTAAAAATCCATCCCCTCACGCACTCTCTAGCCTTCTGCTTGGATGAGTTAGCGAGCTCATCAGTCTTCAGCAGAGGAGTACCCTCCATGTGGGCTACACTCTCTGTCTCCCCTGCAGGAACCTGCTTTGCCTTTGGTCTGGTTACAGGTCTAGAGGCCACTACTGGTGGTCCTGAGGGACATCTATATTGTCATGCCTGACATCTCCTTCAAGGAAAAGTCACTGCTGGTGTAGCAGACAATGAAGGATTGATTTTCTCAGTCAACAGTGGGGAAGGTATTATACCCAGGGGTTGAGGTAGTAGGACATCTTCTCTTGAGGATGGAGAGGCTACTCAGAGGAGAGGAACCCTTGAGAATCTGGGGGTCAAAACTCTCAGCCTATGTAGGGTCTTCCCATGCATTCCCATCCAACTTACAGGATCCTGTTCTTTACCGATGAATGCCCTCACTTTAACTGCTGATGCCCTTCTAGGCTGGGACTTGAATTTCCTTTGTAATTCAGCCAACCTCATAATGAGAGCTTTGGTTTGATTTTCCACAATTTGAGCTCTGTGGCTGCCGGAGAGCAGCCTCTCTTCCAGGGCACACATAGGAATCTTTAGACTGTTTATGTGCATCTGGAGCCGGTCAGTTTTATAACTGGGTTCATTATTGTCTCTCACCGTATTCTGAGATGCTAGAGGCTGGTTAATTTTACCACGGAGTTCATGCTTTTTCTTTGTCAGTCTTTCAAAAGATGCTAGGAGCAACCAACAACACCATAATTTTCCTGATTTCTCCACAAATTGTCAAACATTTTACATAGAGAGTCACCATCTCCGCTGCCTCTCACAGTTGATGAGTCAGGATCATCAAGCGCGTTTGTCTCTGTAAGTTTGTAAAGCAGCTCACACCATGTGCTCTTACTCCTCTCCGAGCGCCTGAGAGAGGCCTTGGTAGCTGTAGGTGTTGTCAAGTTGGAAAGCTTGTTCCCGATACTTTAAAAATCCATCCTGAGTCTGCAATCCCAGTGCTCTGGGGGCTGAGTCAGGAGGATTGTGACTTGGAGGCCATACTTAGCTACATAGTGAGACCCTGTCTCAGTAAAATAAATAAATAAAATGAAAAAAGTTCATTATCACCAGTACTTCTGTACCTGTTAGGGTACCCCCATCTTCACAAAGCATCCACTGTTAAACAACACTCTTTCATTCTGTTGTCTTAGTGTCAGAAGTCTCCCCATGCTGCTCCAGTGACCCCACAGACTCCATTTGCTCAGTCTTGCTTACGATTCTTCCTGACCAAAACTGCTCTCCATCCTCAATCACCTTAAACCCAGGTGGTTTCTGGTGTTGTGTTGGTCTTTCTGTCATAACCACATATTCTCTTCTAGCCTCTTTGGCAAACACTATTTCCCGAGTTTCATGACATCAGTATGGATAGATGTTCATTACTTTACTTGTTGCTGTGAGAAAAATCCCTGGTGTGACACAGCTTATGGCTTCTTTCTCCTTAGACTTCAAGAGGATAGAGTTTGTCATGGAGGGGAAGGCATGGTGTCCTGGGTGAGAGGTGTCTGGTCCCATCATGTCTGTGGTGAGGAAGGAAGAACTGAGGAGCAAGTGGGCCAGGGTATAAATCCTCAAAGGCTGACCCCACTAGCAGACTTCCTCCAGTGAAGTCCACCTCTGGAAGGTTCTACAGCTTTCCCAAACACAGCTGGGGACCAAGTGTCCAAACATGAGTCTATGGGGGGCATTTCATATTCAAACCACAGTAGCCCCATGCTTTCTTTGATTTATTCTGTATCCCTGCTTTTCCCCCTTTACAATTGGCTGGTTCTTCTTTTTGTACAGGAACTCTGAATCCTTAAGAGCCCAGGGCCTTGCTCCACAATCCCAACTTTTGTGTCTTCTCTTTTCCTCCTGCTTCCCTCCTGTCTCATCCATGAAAACTGTCTTCTTCCGAACACTCCCATGGCTTAAATATCAGGGCTATAGTGATGCCCCCTTAAATGGAACAGCACTTCAGAATTTTCTTCATGGAACCCATGTTGTTACACCCAACTCTCAGCTTGACATCTCCATCAGAGCGTCTCGTCGGATTCTTAAATTTAGCATTTCTAAAAGAAAATTTAATTCCCTGCTGTACCAGACTGCCAGCTGGCTCCAATCCTCCCTCTATGTCCCTAATTCAAGGAATGGCATTATCATCCCCCTAGCTGCTTCGACAGAACTCCTGAGTCATCCTTGAGCCTTGCCTTCCCCTCATCTCCACCTCAACTCATCCACGGGCTCCATCGGGCTGACCTTCAGCGTGCCTCTCAGGTTGACTGTTTTCCCACCGTGACCCTTGCCTTCCTCTTGTTTAGGCTGCTGCTGATTCTCACCTGGCTTGGAGCAAAAGTTTTAAGCTCATCTTCTTGCTCAGCCTCTTTCCCCTGCCTCCGCACTTCATTCCTTATGCATCAGTGGAAAACAACAGAAAACACAGGGCTGAGGAGTTGGCTCTGTAGGTAAAGTGATTGTCACACAGGCATGAGATTGTAAGTTCAGGTCCCCAGAACTCACATAGAAAGGTAGGCATGGTAGAATGTGCCTACAGTACTGCTGCTAGGGAGGCAGAGACAGGATTCTCTCATTGACCCTGGAGCTCTTTGAGACTGGCTAGACAGCAAGCTCCAGGGACCCTTCTGTCTCCAATGAGGGGCTGTGAAGGAGGTCAAAAGAGTCGTCTCTAGGATGAAAAGGGACTCTAGGAAAAGAAATTCAAGGAAGCAGAAAATGGCCAAGTTTATGGTCAGCAGATGTCAAGGGCACAGGGAGAGTGTCCAGCCTTTGTAGAGAGGCTTTCACAGGAAGATGTGACCATAGCGACATGATGGAGAGTATGGAAGGCCAGACCTCTCAAACATTGCCTTTTCCTTTTCTCCCACACCAGTGATGAAGGTCAATTACTTTGAGTAGTCTCTCTGGTCTGCCATGACTCTCATAGTCCCTCACTGCCCATGCCAGCATGCTCACCCCTTCATATCTCCTCATTGCCTACATTTCCGGGTTACCCCTTCACCTTGCTACCCCACTACATATCACTGGGTTTATCCCTACCCCACTCCGTACCACCAGGTTTACCCTTTCACCGTGCTACTCCGCTAGGTACCACCGAGTTTATCCCTTCACCTTGCTACCCTCCCCCATTCTGTATCACTGGGTTTATCCCTACCCCACTCCATACCACCAGGTTTACCCCTCACTGTGTCACCACACCCCTCGCCACCGGGTTACCTCTTCACCGTGCCACCATGCTCTGTACCACAAAGTCTCTTCCTCTTGTTTGCTTTCTGAGATTGTTGCATTTTGATCTCCCTTATATTCTCATCACCCAGTCAAGGCCTTGCCTGTGACTTAGTAGTGATAAACACTGGGTGGAAATGATGGATTCTCTCATGCTATCCCATCCAGACAGCAGCGTGAAGGGGAAGAGCAGATTTCACCAAGAATGAGCGAAGATGAAGAACATGAATTCCTCTTCCAACGAGAAGAAGCAAGCAGCCAGAAGCATGGGTGGGGAGATGGGCAGAGAACTGTTTGTGGTGACTGTGGGATGTGATGCCGTCAACACTACGAGAAGATGGAGGAGGAGCAGGATGTGATGGTTCATGCCCTGGCCCCTGAACTGGGAAGGTGGAAGCAGCTCCTCACACTCAGCTGTATAGCAAGTCAGAAGCTTGGGCTACTCTCAAAAAAAAAAAAAAAAAAAAAAAAAACAAAAACCCCGAAACAGAAACAAGCAAGAATGCAGGCGCACATCTTGCTGGCAGAGAAGCTACATCTAGTGGTATAGAGCTGGGAAGCATTTGCTTTGGAATACTTTGTGCCGCTGTAACAAAATGCCACAGTCTACGTAATAAATAACAATGAAGAGAATGCATTGGCTTCAGGTCTGGGGGCTGGAAGTCCAACATCCAGATACCAGAACTGGCAGTTACAGTTCCAAGGTGGTGTTTTGAATGCTGCATCCTCAGAAGAAGGAGACTGCTGCTTCTTCATGCGACAAAAAGCAGGCGGGGGATGACAGAAAGGTCCTGACTTGCCCTTTTATGACTGGCGGTGTCAGTTCCATCCATGAGAGGACTCCCCTCTTGGCTATCACCTGTTGATGGCTCTACCTCTTACTACTGCTCCAGTAGAACTGTCTTTGACACAGGAGCAGATGGAGACAGAAGTTGAGACCATAGCCACAGTGTATCCATTACACATTACATTGTGTGATGATTACATTGTGATAAAATACCCTTGTAAGAGAACTTAACAGAGAAAGTTTATTTTGGCTCACAGTCTGAGAGTATGTACCATACAAACAAACAAATTCAGCTTAGTCCACAAAACCTTTCTGTGGGCCAGTGAGATGGCTCAGTGGCTGCAAGTGCTTTCTGCCAAGCTTGGGACTCACCTGGTAGGAGAGACCTGATTCCCTGAAGGGCTCCTCCGACCTCCACACGCATGCTCAGAAATAACCCTTGCCGTTTCTCATTTCCTCCCACAGTCTCTTTGTGTGTATGTGCATAAATATTTATTTCTTTAGCTATTGAAGAATTAACAGCAGTTTTTAATCAACTAGGGGCGGACCCTCTTTGGGAAGAAGTGCTTGGAGACTTCATTCAGGTAATGGAAGCAAAACAAAGGCCTTTCTGGTCTTTGCTCCAAGAGAAAAGTACATAGAAGATGCTTCGTTTCACAGCAGCCTAAAGTTAAGATGCTGCCGTGAATAGAATTACAGAGGGACCCCCTCCCCCAAGTATGCTTTTTCTTTTTAGCTGTAGATTTATAAAACTCTCAAAGAGAGAATAGTGTTTTAATTTGAGGTCAAAGTCTATTGGCATACGTTCCTAGACTGACAGGAGCCTCAGTGACGGAAAAGGTAAAGAAGATGGGTGTGTCTTGTGCACAGAAAACAGCTCCTTCAACTGTCATCGCCCACTGGAATAGGTTGTGTTGGTGTTCCCTGAAATACGGTATCCCCAGACAGTTTTGACACTGACACCCAGGTCTGTTTCCTATGGGGTCTTACATCTGAGAAGCCTCTTCAGTGGTGATATCACCTCCCACCTAACACAAAACCACTTAGACTAGCCAGGGACAAAGCCACAGCCTGGCTGCCCCGGCACTTCCCACGGCCGCAGGTTGGGTCCCTTGGTCTTGACAGGAGATTTGGGAACCTCCTGCTGAGGGAGAGATGCCAAATGGCAGTGACAGCAGCTATTGGCCTTTGGCACCCAGACCTAACTCTCCGCTTTCATTTGTCTCTGTCCTGGGTGGGAAAATAGTAAGTGATTGCTTTGGCCTGAGTAAGAGCCTACCCCAGGGAGCTCTCTGGGAAGGGAGGATGAATTGCCCATGATTGATGAGGTGGGAGTCTAAAGCCATTTATCTGTCTTTTAAATGAAAGATAACTTGATATTTATCTTGAAGCAGAGTAATGTATGTGTAAATAAAGGTGTGTGTGTGCGTGTGTGTGCGAGCGTGCACTCACGTGCACACGCACGTGCATGCACATGCTCACATGTGCATGTGTGTGTCATTTGTATGGACTTCTGCAGCCACAGTGGAGAGTAAGACAGATCCTCTATTCCCCTAAACCCAGAAGTTTGTGTTCTAGATAAACAGATGTATAATACAGAATTTGGGGTTACTCCAAAGGTCCTCACTTTCTGCGGGATTAGAATGTTTTTGTCATTTACTGCTCTGTCTTAGATTTGGAGTAGCACCCAAATATGCTTCTGTTAATGACTTTATAGGCAGCTTGGGGTGCTACTGTGGGAGGTCATGGAACTTTGAAGAGAAGGGCTTAGTGGGAACCGGATAATGGGGCATTAGCCTCTTTCTGTCTCTCTTTGTGTCTCAGTTAGGGTTTCTGTTGCTGTGAAGAGACGCCATGACCGCAGCTACTCTTATAAAAGAAAACATTTAATTGGGGCTAGCTTATAGGTTCAGAGGCTTAGTCCATTGTCATCATGCATGGCATGGTGCAGGCAGACAGTGCTGGAGGAGGAGCCAGGACTTCTCCATCTGGACTGGCAGGCAACAGGAGGAGAGTGAGCAACTGGACATGACTGGAGCTTCTGAAACCTCAGAGCTCATGTCCCAGTGACACACTTCCATCAACAAGACCACACCTACTCAAACAAGGTCACACCTTTTCAGGAGTGCCCCTCCCCGTGGCCACACTTTGCTTATTGGTTGCCGTGAAGTGTGCAGCTGTGTTTGCTGCTTTTCTTCTTGCTGTGCTCTTACTGTACAGGTCCAAAGCAATGGAGCTAAGAGACCATGGGGAAAAAACTCTGAGGTTGTGGGCCCAAACAAACTCTCTCCTCAAAGCTGATTATTTTGTGTATTTGTCATGGATAGAGAGTTGAGATTCATAGTGAGCCTCAGCTTCTTCTGATATTGTTCCCTGATCAGGCAGCACATGGCGGGTGAGATATATTCCCACCTCTGAGAACGATGGCCACCTGAACACTGGGTTCAGTCATGCTGGCAATGGTTCACTCAGTCATGCCATGAGCCATCGCCTTCAGTGGGTGTCGTGGTTCTGGTCAGACATGGCTGTCTGGAGGATTACTCTAACCCCAAAGCTTTTGGCTAGATGCAGATGAGAGACCAACACAAATCCTAAGTTACTTTCAGAGAGGGATTGAGTTCCTGCAGGAAATAAACAGAATCATGAAACAAAACCACAGGAAAGGAACCTGGGAGGTGGGGTTGTCAGCTGTGACAAGAGAGAGGCAGCCGGACAAATGTCTGAGAAGATAAACTATTTCTTACATGAGAATAAACTACGTGTGTGTGCGTGTGCATATTATATATATATAATATACACACATACATATATATATTATATATATATGCCTGACAAATGTCTGAGAAGACAAACTATTTCTCAGATGAGATTAAAGTACATGTGTGTGTATGTGTGTATATATGTAAGTGTGTGTGTGTTTGTGCAATGTGTGATGCATGGCTGGTGCGCGCACCTGTGCATGAGCTCACAAAAAGGAGAGGATGCACTTGAGCATCTTCCTCTGTTGATCTCCACCTATGGCCTGGAGCCAGGCCTTTTCACTGAACAGGACGCTTGCCATTTTGGCTGGGCTAGCTGGCAGTGAGCTCCTGGGATCTTTCTGTGTCTACCTCCCAGTACTCAGGTTACAGGGGCACACTTGCCAGGCTCTTTGCATGGGTGAGTACTGCTATGTATCTGCACAGCAAGCAGCATTACCCACTGAGCCATCAATCCCATCAACCCAACTCCAAGTAGGGGTTTTTGAAGATCAGGAAAACCGTTTGACTTTAATGGAGTTAAGCAGGCAGAGAGAAATGGAGTAGGGCACAGAGTGGCGGATGGAGCCTGTTCTGCAGGGCGTGTGGACCAGGTCTGTACTCTATTTTGTTGAATATTATTAGAAATCCAAGGAAGGACTTAGGTGAGTGATGTAACCAACTTCCGGTTTTCCCATGCACGGATATGGTTTCCCACAAAGAGCTCCTGCTCTTTCCTATTCGATACTTGTTGCTTTTGTTCTGGAGCATGTAATGTGCAGTCCTGTCTGTTCTGGAGCATGTAATGTGCAGTCCTGTCTGTTTTGCATGGGATGTGCAATGACTGCTGCTTGCAGAGGAGCTGACAGGAACACAGGGTATGAGTCATCGCCAGCCTTAGGGAAGCGCGGCTGCTGTCCTGGAAGACAAAGCCTGAGGCAGGTTCTGGAAGATGAGAGGGGCTGCTCTCAGAAGAAGGTAATGAAGGGACTCTGAGACTAGAATCGAGAGTCGGAGGCAGGGCGTGGGGAGGCAGGCGTCTGCATGATACGCTGCAGAACACCGCCTGCAGAACACCACCACGTCAGCTTTGTAGAGAGAACGGCCATCAGTCTCTGAAGGCCCAGCCTCGGGGGAACGGGAAAGATACAATTCAAAAAGACAACATCAGGTTAGAAGGACAGTAACCACAGTTCAACAGTTATTCACCTACAGGCGATTGGGATTGGAAGCCAACAATCAGCAGCAAAAGCCATGCCCTGTTCGTCACAGCAGAAATCTGATTGGTTGACCTCTGCTCACTCTTGGCTCTGTTTGCTTGATCAAGTTGGTAAGTAACTTCCCAACCAAGGAGGGAGCAGGATCTGGCCAGGTTCCAAAGGCAGCTTGTTCTCCAAGGCTGTCCTAGCAACACTGCAGACCCTAGGGTCAGAGTGCCTGCACCAGAATCCTACCTGGTTGGTCACTTCCCGGCTCTGTCGTCTTAGGCTGATGACTTAACCACGCTGGCTTGTTTCCTCTATGAAAAAATGAGGGCGCTAATAATGCTGTTCATTCGGAAAGATCACGGCGAGACTTCAGTGATTTAGTACGTACACTTAGAATAATGGACATCGGATAGAAGTGGGCTAACTGCCGTTTTTGCTGGGGCATGAGAAAAGCGTGGGTAAAGAACGAGGGGGCCACCGGAGGACACAATGACTGACTCATGAGAAGTCAGTGGGGACAGGATAGATCCATTCACAAGATACCGAGATTTTTGCTGCTGCAGGCCCAGCCATAGTGCTGCCTTTGAGACAGGACCGAGGCAGTGACGTTGAAGAGTCCTGGGGACGATGTGACAGCCACAGCAGAACTGGAGGAGGAAGATGTGTAGGGAGGACGGGAACAACGGAGAGAGGAAGTTCAAGGCTCACCACTGCGTCTGCTGCTGTAAAGAACTCTCTGAGCTCAGTGCAAGAAAACAGATCAACAGCATGTGTGGGGCTCAGGGGCAGCAAACAGGCTTCAGGCTAATTTAGATGCTCTGTGATAAAACATGAAAGATATAATCTCACAGGTGTAAGGAGTTCCTCTCTCCTCCATGTTCTGAACACACACACACACACACACAGAGGCGTGCATGCACACATGTGCATACACACATGCATGTGCACACATGCACACACACACATGCGTGCACACACATGCACACACACATGTGTGTGCACACATGCTCATGTATGTGCCCCTGTTGAACATACAGCCTCTGACATCGCTCATCCTCCGGGCATGTCTCTCTGACTCACTCTCCGTAGGATCACAGGCATTGGTAAGTCACAGTAGCATTCTCTCAGCTTTCGATGTGAACTGGAGAAAACACAATAAAATGAGAAGCCCTTTGCTGGAGGAATGACGCCTTTCCTAATCCCCCAGGAAAGCGCTGTCTGCCTGCCAGGTTCTCCTTCTGTGAAATTAAAAAATAAAATGATAGGCAAACCCTGTCATGGGCCGGAACGGAAGACCGGTAAGTAATTTGTGAGTTTCATTTCCTTTCTCTTTTCTTCTTTCTCCCACTTCCTTCTTTTTCCTCTTCTTCTTCCTTGTCCCTTGTCCTCTCTCTCTTTGCTTTTTAAAGACTAGATCTAGTTATGCAGTCCAAGATGGCTCTGAACTTGTGGTCTCCTTGCTTCCCCCCCACCAAGGAATCTGGGATTCCTTCTCGTTTGCCAGCTGGGGGCTCTTGTTGTGTATAGGGCACATAGTCGTCAGGTGTATGGCTGTTCATCTGGTCATGAACAATTCTGTGTCCTTAGTGGGCTTCTTGGTATCTGGTGCACTGAACATCTATAAAGGAACCATTGAAGAAATGAACTATGTCGATATGGTGGATGCTGTATAGAACCCGCTACCCATGGGAACAAGACACACTAAACCTCTGGGCATGAGCTGTAAATGAAAACACATTTGGTGAATGATTGGATGATTATGAACGTGATGCTGCAGAGTCAGCTGAGGACAGGATTTGTGTCTGCCACTTAAGAGTTCCTGTGTTATGGTTTTTATGCACAAAATGGGCTGTCACATGCACAGTGACTGAAAAAAAAATCATCCCCAGTTGGATTTATTGTACCCAGGCCAATAGATTGTGAGCAGTCTGGGAAGAATCCACAGCCTGGGAGGTTTCTAGTGGTCCTCAAACTCTAGAGATCTTTCCAGAATGGGTTCTTCAAACGCACTCTCTCAGGACTGTGTAAAACCCTAAACTTAGCATCTTTTGAGTGGATAATCTATTAATGGATTCCTGATGTCTTTTGGGATTATTCTGGACACAGAGTGACCCAAGCTGCTTTGTGGGCATCTAGAGGTTCAGTCTATGCCTGTTCCTATACTGAATAACGCTCAGAAAACTAGGCGATATTCAGTGATGAGTCTGCTGGGGGGCAGGTCTGAACCGCATGGATGGATCCATCACTGGGCTTTTCTCCAGAGGAGGTGCTGATGCAGCTGCCGGAGGTCGTATATCGCTAACTGCTGTTGCTGTTGCTGTCGTCTGTTCTGGAACTGGCCTTGGTCCAGACTATCTTTCTTCTCGTCTCCTCTGAGCTTTGTTTAACAGAGAAACTGAGAAAGGTCTTCCCAGCGAAGGCCAGTCCTCTGTGCTACGCCCAGACTTTCCTTGGCTAGTCACCTCCCTGACTGCCATGGTCCACCTGCCATGGGCTCCAGAGAGCAAGAAAATGGGGAGAGTTGAGAACAAGACTCAGAGCCTGGTGCAGTCTCAGCTGAGGGCCTCAAAGTGTCCTTCCTCTCAATGTTGATACAGGCCTGGGACAGCATTGCTGCGCCAAAGGGCTTTCCTATGGAGCCCAGGCCTGTGGCCTTGCCTTCGGTTGGAAGTGATATTGTCATTTTTGTCTACTGATTGAGTCCCATGTCTCACAGCTCAGGTCTGAAGTCCTGTCCCAGCCAGGTCCCAGCCAGGTCCCAGCCAGGTCCCAGCCAGGTCCCAGCCAGGTCCTCGTTTATCTTCTTCTCCTGTGTTCACCCCCATGCTCATAGAAGCCCCACATCACCTCCTACTGGCAATGGACCTGCTTGCCAGGTACTAATGGACTCACTGCCCTTTACTTTGAATATCCTGTGGCCAGTGATAATGACTTATTTCACTTTGAGCATCTCCTTCACCCCTGTGCTGCAATATCTGTCCCAGGGCTGTGAGGCACACAGTAGGTCCCAGGACTGTAGGGCACACAGTAGGTCCCAGAGCTGTGGGGACACACAGTAGGTCCCAGGGCTGTGGGGGCACACAGTAGGTCCCAGGACTGTGGGCATGGGGCACACAGTAGGTCCCAGGGCTGTGGGGCATGCAGTAGGTTCCAGGGCTGTGGGGCATGCAGTAGGTCCCAGGGCTGTGGGGCATGCAGTAGGTTCCAGGGCTATGGGGCATGCAGTAGGTTCCAGGGCTATGGGGCATGCAGTAGGTTCCAGGGCTATGGGGCATGCAGTAGGTTCCAGGACTGTGGGGCATGCAGTAGGTTCCTAACAAAGAACAGAGCTTCACAGTCTCACTTCCCATCCACCTGGTCCTCTGACATCAAAGCCCTCTCTCAGCTCACACTTGCCTTTAAAACCATCCTGCCAGGCTTCTCCACTTCTTGCCAAGTGTCTAAGTTCTGTGGGCTGGAGTTCCCCTCAGTAGAAGAGCAGGTGCTTGGCATGTGAAAAGCCCTTGGCCATATCCTCTGTATGGACAACACCTAAAAACACAAACTTAAATGGACGAAATACTAAAGTTCTAGCAATTATGTTTAAAAAAGGCTCCCCAGCTTCCACTCAGCTACCAGCACGGTTTGGGGGAGCACTGTCTCTGGAGCAGGTGAGAGAGGCCCCCTCACACTGGTGCTTGTTGGAGGTACCTCATTGTGGAGCAAGTGGGAGGAGGGAAGCAGGGGGCTTCTAATGACCGACAATCAAATCAAGACAAGATGTGGGTCTATACTTCTGCATTTCCAGATTGATGCCTTTGTAGCCGAGCTGCCAGATTGATCAAATCACTCCCAGAACCTTGCTGCTGCACTTGTGATTTTAAAATAGCTACGATCACAGAAACACACATTGACGAGCATGAGGTGAGCTGTAAACATGGGTTCCGAGTCTTCTGTTCCGACATAATGTGTCTTAACAGTGTGTATGTGAATCTATTTTAATACTAGAAGGGGCTTTAAAAAATGTTTTTAAGTATATGTTGGGGGTATTATGTAGATTCAGCGATTAGTCCAGATTTGATGAGGTGAATTAACAGGTAAATTTAAGACCTTAACATGACTGACTGAATTACACACATATTTATTACATGTAATTACACATACAGACTTGAATACACCTATCAAAGCTAAGGTCCTGTACCGTTTCAGCACAATGAGCCCATAGTGGTTGAAGTCTAAGTTCATAGTGACCTTCAAGGGAAGCTTTAGTCTTAGATCATCACCTCCATGTTTTCCAAGACTGTCCTATTTACCTATGAGACTTTTGGATTAGTATTCATAAATTGGCACTAACAGTTGCAAATCGATTTCGCAGAGATCTGTTTGTACTTCTCTTATAAAAGGTCACCAGCCCAAGGGCGTTCCTAAGCTTTCCTACGAAATGCCATTCTAGGATAAATTCACGGGGACTGGGTTGCTTCTGGAAAAGTGAGACTCCACATTTCAGACATTCCTGGGAAGCTCAAGTGCCCTTTCTCAAGGGTGACAAAAATGATATTATTTCACATGGCTGATTGCATTTGACACGAGAAATGCAAAATAGACATTGACCCCAATTAAGGAAATTGCTGATGGCTATTGATAGTCATTAGCCCAGTGCCAATGATATGGCTATAGAACCTCATTAAGTCAAGATTTTGTTGATTCAGAATTTCGGTTCCCTACAGCATATCATACTTTACATTTAACTGTAGAAAGGTTACACAGCCGAATCAGGAGTGTGTACTACTATACAGGAAACCCTTAAGCACCCACCAACATATATTTAAGCATGTCAAGCTCCCTGCATGGGTATTCTAAATTGAGTGTGGTTGGATATACCAATGTTTCATAAATAGCTTAATAAAAAAAAGCTGTTGGGCCCAGAGTTCTTTCACTTCTGTGGCCACATTTCTTGCTCAAAGCACACGAGGTATAAGAATCTGAATGCCTTGCTTGGGTTTACACATTGCACCTGTCCAAGGGCGGGTCTTCAGTCCTCTTTCTCTGTAGACTCTTGTCTGTTTGTCTATCTATCTACCTATGTATGTATCTATTATCTATCATCACTCTATTCATCAATCTATCTATCTATCATCTATCTATCTACCTATCTATCATCTATCTATCTATCTATCTATCTATCTATCTATCATCTATCTATCTATCTATCTATCTATCTAT
>NW_004949097.1:1666038-1687277 GCF_000317375.1 Microtus ochrogaster
ATTAAGTCCCTCTCCCTCATCAGCTTGAAGAGCCATCAGGATTCCCTGACCTGTGGGAAGTCCAAGGACCGCCCACCTCCATCCAGGTTTAGTAAATTGAGCATCGTCCTAATCCTAATCTCAGCTGCAAAGTCCCTTCTGCCATGTTAGGCAGTGTGTTTACAGGCCCGGGGATTTATGAGTAGATGTCTTTGGGGACCAGTATTTTTTTCTTATGTTCACAAAACCTACTTTAAAAAAAATGCTGGATTTACTATGCAGTGTGTGTGTGTGTTCACATACACACATATAAGACTTGGTTACCATGTCTATCACCTCCGGTTTATCACATGCCCCAGGGACACAGTTCTGTCTTATCTTTCTATGTTCAGTATATGGTGGATTATTATTGACTTTTTTTTTTAAATTTAAACTTTATTTATGTATATGTAAGTCTGTATACTATGTGAGCGCCCGTGCCTGTGGAGGCTGGAAAGAGGGAGTCAGACCTTCTGTAACTGGAGTTGCAGACATGTGTGAACCACCATGGGGGTGCTGGCACTTGAACCCCGATCCCCTGAAAAACTGTGCTATGCACTATGCTCCTCTTTCTTGCTGGGATGGTGGAGCATGAGCAAGCGTGGGCTTGCAGGCAGCTCCTCCCTAGCTGGGCTGTGGTGCTGAGGCTGTCGCTTGGATGTATTTTCGAAGCCCTGTGCTTATTTACACGCACCAGCTGTTACCACAGCACCTGGGAGATGTCACATTTCCTATCTTTAATTTAATTAATCCTCCCGCCTCCCAGGGAGGTGAGGCCAGCTTGAATGGGAGGTACAAAGATGGAGACACAGGGGGTCTCTGGCTTTTCTACCATCCCTGGTGTGGGGTATTCTGGGCCTCAGTTTAGACCCTCCTCCCTGGTCCTCACAGATTCCTCCTGCCACTCTGACTTGTCTCATGGTCGCTGAGCTCTGCCATGGAGAGACAGACTGTGGGAGAGGGGATGTCAAGGGCGATCTACAGCCTGGGGTCTCTTCTGGAAATGACACATCTGGAAGGACTTCACATTGCCACTGTACCAGATGCTGTGGGGGAAGTGAACCTACAAACATGGTGGAGGCTGTAACTCCTGGGAAGGTGTCGCAATTATTAACATGTAGTGATAGTGCTCACAGTGGCATTGGTATCTTGATAGCATCTGTCCACGTCCCTAGCTCCACGCTCCTGTCCACCCTCTCTGTCTTCCTTCTACGCCCTTCCCTGTCCCTTACAGTAGGTGTTATTTTTTTTTAAAGTTCCATATATAACAAAGAGCATACCAAGGGTGTCTTCTTGCACCTGAGTTACTTTGTTTAGCATGATGTCTTTTTATTCTATTTTCTAGCAAATGACTGGCAGGATTCTGTTCTTTCTGGCTTTATAATACCCTATGTGTGTGTGTGTTTGTGTGTGTGTTTGTGTGCGTGTGTATATGTGTGTGTACATGCACTTGCCCACACACACGTGTACTGCATTTTCTTTAATCCAGTGACAGGCTTGCACTGATGCCATAGCATGGTTATTGTGAACAGGGCCATGGTAAGCTTGCCTGCAAGCATATCTGAAGCACGATGAATAAAACCCTAGAGACAGAAATGTCGATCCTGCATCCAGAAATCCCAGAATTAGACTGGGAGCTGTCGCCTCTCAATTTATATTCCTCTCTAGGGCTGGGATTAAAAGTGTGTGCCACTGGGATGAAAAGGCATGCACCGCCTGGTTTCTATGGCAACTAGTGTGACTGCTGGGATTAAAGGTGTGTGTCACCACTGCGTGGTCTGTAAGACTGAACCATGGGGCTGTTTTACACTCTGATCTTCAGGCAAGCTTTATTTATTAAAATGCAACTGAGATGCCACTACAGATATCTCACCTATGTGCTGACTTCATTGCCTTTAGGTATGGTGGACTGCACTACCATACTACCGACTACTACGGTAATTCTACTTTCAGTATTTTAAGGGACCTCAATGCTATTTATAGTCATTCATCACTCACTTATGCCCTAGTAATGTTTAAATATGTGTGGGCAGCCCATTTATCGTGGTTTTCCAGTTGTTCCTATCCTGGATCGTCCTAGATGCTTGTGTTATTGTCATAGCCAAGGTTCCACAGTCTTCCTTTATGTTGTCTATCCACTGCTTTCTGGGCTTCCTTTTCACCTTGTACCATGCATTCCTCTAAGCAATGCCATCTTTGGGTATCTGGGGCATTTATTCTCATAATATGGCCCAAACATCTCAAGCACCGTTGCCATATCCTGTAGGTGGAGATGTTTCTTTTTTAAATATTGTTTTTATTAAGCTCTACATCCTTCTCTGTTCCTCTCCTTTCCTCTCCCCTCCCTTTAAACCCTCCCCCAAGATCCCCATGCTTCCAATTGACTCCTGAGATCTTATCTTTTTCTACTTCCCATGTAGATTAGATCTATGTAAATCTCTCTTAGGGTCCTTATTGTTGTCTAGGTTCCCTGGGAGTGTGAATTGTAGACTGGTTTTCTTTGCTTTCTGTTTAAAAGCCACTTATGAGTGAGTACAAATGCTTCTTAAGGTCATCATTGCTCAGGATATCTCTTTGTGTGACACTTAGAATCTTCCTGAGACATGCCATCTCAAACACATTCAGCTGCTGCTCTGAGGAGCGTTTTATTGTCCAGGTTTCGGAGTTGTAAAGAAGGCAGCTCAAGGCAAGTGTCTCATATACTTGTAATTTTGTGGTTGTTGCTGTTGTTGTTATGTCTCTTGCTCACCAAACCTTTCCTAGCGCCTGGAATGCAGCCCTCACTATCCCTATTTGCCTCTTCTGAAATAGCTCCCTCCTTTGAACTGAGGTCCCTTCCCCCCATAGACAAAGTTGACTTGTTTGCTTGAGTTTCTGATTCTTTATTACAATGTTAAAATCCTTGTGATCTCTTCCCATATGTTGTGTCTCTTGGACTATTTTAAAGGACCTCCATGCTGCTCACAGTAGTACTAAATCATTCCCATCCCCATTGACGGTCTAGAAAGACTCTTAATGACTTAGTCTCGCTCTTAGATAAAGTCAATGCAAAACAAATAAAGTCAATGGGAAACATCTGCCTGATGGGGTCCTTGTCTATCTGCATTACCAATGTTTTCCTGGCTCCCAGCTGCCCATCTGAGCTTGTTGTGACTAGTTCTTACAGGTCTGCACACTAGCTGTTTCCTCTGTTTTCTGGTTTCCCCCTATCTCCTCCCTACTGTCCTGTCTAGGTAGCTCACTTCTGGTTTCTTCCTATCTCCTCCCTACTGTTCCCTCTAGGTAGCCCACTTCTGGTTTCCTCCTATCTCCTCCCTCCTGTCCTGTCTAGGTAGCTCACTTCTGGCTTCCTCCTATCTCCTCCCTACTGTTCTGTCTAGGTAGCTCACACTACTTCAGGTTTGTGCTTGAGTCACTCACTCTAGGAAAGCTTCCTTGACGCCCTAGTCTAGGTTAGGTCTTGCTCTCATGCCCCCTAATAAAACACACCACCTTTGTAATTACAAAATTAAAATCTGCAGTGATGTGATTTCATGCTCAGGCCAACCTTCTTCTTTAGCCTGTAAACCCCACAAGGAACTGCTCACGCTCACTCTTTACCCTCAGAACACAGTGCAGCACCCGAATAAGAGGCAATGTCTAATAAAATTTTATTGCATGAATAGCTTTCCAGTAAAAATGCTGCCAACCTGCCAGTGAAGATGAGCCGAGGAGACTGGGACATGGCAAGTTTCCAGTTTTGCTGCACATTCCGAGGCTGAATGCTTCTCTTTGCATGGTTTTCTTCCTCCAAAGCTCATTGCCACTATTTGTTTGTCTATTTTTTAAAAAAAATCTTTATGTGTATGTGTGTTTTTGCTGCATGCACGTCTGTGTTTGATGTCTTCTGAGGCTGGAAAAGGGAACCACAATTCCTGGGACTAGAGCTGTAGACATTTGTGAACCTCTGTGTGGATGTTGGGAACTATATCCAGGCCTGCTGGAAGAGCAGCCGCTGCTCTTAACCACTGAGCCATCTATTTAGCGCCTCTATTTTTTTTAACCACTTTTATTTGTTCTTTGGGGTTTACATTCGAGTATATAATATGTAATGTCTCCACCAGACACCCCCTTATTGTGCTCCTCTTCCAGATTAACTTTGTGTTATTGTTGCTGTTGTTGCTTTGTTTTTCTAGATAGGGCTTCTCTGTAGCTCTGGAGACCAGGCTGGCCTTAAACTCACAGAGATCCACCTGCTTCTGCCTCCCAAGTGCTGGGATTAAAGGCATGTACCACTGCTGCCCAGCAGATTAATTTTTTAAAAATGAGCCTATTACCTGTGGCAGGAAGGAGAATCGGCCTCAGGGGCATGAGAGCAGGAGAGCTGGCCCTACACCTCATCAACCGCAGCCCTCAGGAGAGCTGACCCTGCATTTCACCTGGGCGAAGCAACAGAGCTGGCCCTGGTGGTGCGGGTGTGGGTGAGCTGGCCCCGAGGGCAAGAGAGCCCGAGACCTGGTCACCACACCTTGCTGCTTGCTGCAGCCTGTGAGCTAGCTAGGGAGATGCTGGAGAGCTTGCCCTCATGGTGTCGATGAAGGGAAACAGGTAGGCTGACCACTCAAGCCCAGGACCAGGGTTACGAGTTGGCCCATCCCAACATCCATCCACCTCATCTATAATCTGCTGGAACACATGAAGGGGCTGGAACTGCAGACCCAAAACTGCAGGATCCCCGTGACACAAGGATATCCAAGAGGAGTCCCAGTGAGGGCCCAGTGTCAGGGTGAAGCCGAATCAGAGGCCTGGAATCAGACCAGTGGCTCTTTGCTGCAATGAACACTTCCAAGTAAAGATGTGTGGACTAAAGGGTCTACTGTGTGATTCACTGTATCACACCACAGCTTCCTTGCTGAGCCTTTTTATTTGTATGTTAGTTTTTGTTTTTCTTTTAAACTTTATTTTATTTTGGAGGAGAGGCTGCAGGGGCTGAGGGCATCTATGAAGGAATGGGGAGATGAATGGGATTGGGATGCACCATATGAAATCCACCATCAATCAATAAACAAGTTCTAAAAAAGATCATTTTACACAGTCACAAAAAAAAAAAAAACAAAACCCTACTGAGTTTAGTGAGAACAGTTCAAATGCCCATGGATGTAGAGCATCCAGTGCATGGATAACTTACCAGAGACTACACCCCTAAAGAGAAATGACTCCCCTTCCTCAGCAACCATCAGATACCAGTGGCTCCGCAGCTAAGGTGTTTCCCCATTCTGTCTCCATCACTCGTTATTCCTGAGTACTAGCAAATATTGAACAGGTATTCAATGTTATAAACAAGAGTGGAAGCCTTGAGGGTGTGGCTCAAGGATCAGGCCCCTCTAGAGCTGCCCGAGGTGACAAGCAGATGTGGTTCTGGGAGAGTGGCTCACCTCCCGCCTCTCTCACCTCCACACTTGGTATCTCAGGACTTTTGCTCTCAGGGTAGGATCAAGGGCCTTTCCACCTCTGTTTTTAAGGAGGGAGGAAGGGTGGGCGCATGTCTTCTCAGGAGTCTGCATTGAGAAGTCTTGAAGAAAAAAAACCTATCTTTGTGTGAGGGAGAAGTCAGCCATATGGAAGGCAGAGGGAGTCTTTGGAAACATTGGAGCTAGGAATCACAGTGTTCGTTCATCTAGCACAGGCCCACATTCACATTCACAGGTAAAGCCCATAAGACCACAGAAGCTCACTGGTTTACCTATGATTGATCATGGCTAGTTACTTTTGTAGTTATGTCTTAATCACCGAACAACCTAAAGGAAGTATAATAACTTATTTTGAATTACCATTTCAGAGGTTTGGGCCAGCATCATAGGGGGTTGTGGTAGGGCAGGGCAGCCCATATCATGGCATCCAGGAAGGAGAGAGAAACAAAATGAGGTGGGGTAGAGGGAGAGAGAGAGAGAGAGAGAGAGAGAGAGAGAGAGAGAGAGAGGCTGTCCCAGAAAGCTCTCTCCTTGCGCTCCAGTTGATGGGACAGTGATACACTCAATGAGGGATTTGGTGAGCTATAATCTCCTATGCACTGCTCAGCATAATCAAGTTGATCATCCGGATTAATTGTAACAAATCCACAAAGCCTGACCCGGACACAGCTCCTTAAGCAGGAATAGTGTCCAAGCAAGGACACAGACTTATGAGTCCAGACTTTTAGTCGGCTCTCCTTACCCTTTCCTTGCTGTCATCTTTGCAGGCCCGGCACATGCCTGAATGCGGACATACATAAATGGCACACACACTCTATTCTCAGCTGCCTTTCACAAGTCCTTGTTTCTTCCCTTGTTGTCTCTCCAGAGAGACTTATTCGAGCTTGCTCATCTTAGAATTGCTGCTCACACTGATTGCCTCACTGTGGGTCACCCGGAACACATTGTGCCTTGTCTTTTCCTCACTAGGTGATCCCTTCACTCCAGCAGGTGGCATCATCACAAGACTGAGGTACCACTGTCTTAACTGATGTCTCAGGCCATGGAGGGACTTCCACTGCTGCACCATAAACAACCTTGTAGTGCCCCACCCATTCTTCAGTGTTGTTGGCATTTCCAACCATCTTCTATTCTAGTCAAGAGGCAGCTCAGCTATGATCCATGGGTTTCGCTGTCTCCTCTTTACTTTCTAGTCCAAAGTCTTGTTATGATTTATTTATTTGTTTATCATGTGTGTGTGCCAAAGGAAGACAAAAGAGGGCATTAGATGTGCTGGAAGTGGAGCTAGAGGCAGTCAAGAGCTGCCTACTTGTGGGTGCTAGGGATTAGACTCATGTCCTCTGCAAGAACAAGTGTTCTTAACCTGTGCGCCATCTCTCCTGTCCCACTGTTACTCTTTAATGCATACAAATACAGTCAAGCCTTTGATAGTCACCTTTAATATTAAGTCCTTGAGACACGATCCTCTGCACCTGATAGGCAAACTAAGCATCATAGTATGTATTGCGTAACTATTTCCTCTGAATTGGACCATTTTCAGGAAGGCTCATAAGACTGGAAGTACGTAAAACATATGAGGTCTAGGAAGTACAGGAAACTTACAAGGCTCAGGAAGTGCCGGAAAGCCACAATATTCACAAGTACAAGCATTTCTCAGGTTATGTAAACTGTAACAATTGTTTGTGAAAGGAGACTCCCCCCGCCGATGGACTTGTCTGCAAAGTGTGCAGGGTGTCCTAGGTATACAAGCTTTTGTGAGTTGTAAACCATTCTGGGGTGGGATTTTGGTGGTGCAGCTACCTTAAGTCACTCATGTACCTGTAGAAACCCTGATAAACCCTCTGGTTCAGTAAACTAGACTTGGGTGGAATTGTATTTTTGGTCTGTTATTGGTGTGATGTTTGTTCTCATGTTTTGGGAACAGTTACATGACCGTGGGATGCATTTGATCTTTCTAAAATTCATATGTTAGACACTTAATCTCCAATACAGCTCTACTAGGAGGTAGAACATAAGCGAGATATTTAAGTCATGAAAGCTGAGGCTTTTGGATTACCATCATTTTTATAAAAAGGGCTGTGGGAGTCTCCCCCACCCAACCCAGTACAGAAGTAACATCTTGGAATTAGAGAAGCCAGCCCCAACTCATTCTCTTAGTGATTTGATCTTAGATGCCCCATACTGTGGAACTGTAAGTAGATCAATTGCTGTTTTTTAAAAGTTACTATGGGTACCTCAGACTGTTTCCAAATAAGCAGCCTGGCAGTCTCTGCCTCTTTTGGGTGGTCTGGCTGATCTGAGTGTCTCTCAGCAATCCTCACTGCTTATATAAACTAGGGGAGGAAGGGAACTAGTGAATACAGTCAGTTTTAGGAACTTCCTGAAGCTTTTTGAGTTGTGCACTTTCTGAGTTTAAGGAGTTTCTTCAAGAATGGAATGTTTGCCCTCCTTTTAGAATATCCTGTGTCTAAAGGAGTTTCCATCATCAATGGAGGTCTATCTCAGGGGAAATAGCAACACACCAGTGACACAGAAGATTTCCAATGACGTCATGCTTTAGTATGAATGTCTCTGACAGTGGAGTTGGGTGACTCTTTACACACTTTTTTAGTGTGTTGTCTCTGGCAGTGGTGTTGTGTACCTCTTTACATATTATTGGACACTTAGTGTTCTCTTTTGTTGCTCCTTTGCCAACCTGTAGCTCCTAACTTTTTGGCTCCCTCTTCCCTGATACTCTCTGAACCTTGGGAATGAGAAAGTGTGATACAGATGACCCTTTTGTAGTACTAGACACATGTTTCTGCCTGGAGCAGGTCTTAGTTCTAAATTAGAAGATTTGATTATTCCTGTAATTGTACTTCATGCCATTATTGCAGATAGGAGCAGATCTTGTTAGGTTGGCCATAACTGTAGCTTGTATCATCCACTGCTGATTATGACTATTGATGCCCTTCTACCCTTGCTGGCGCTTGCTAAGAAAACTAGCCAGCAGAGAGGATGGAAGCTTCCAGGGTGGCATCATTTCTTTGTGTCTTCTATTCAATATAAGGTTTCTTCAGCAATAGAGTTTCCTCGTCAAGTTCTCCTGAAGCACTAAGAGCCGTGGCAATAGCCAGCATGATTTTGCAGGTGTTGTCGTGACTGCTTATACTTTGGGGGTCTCGGTGTGAGGGATAGTCATTTAAGATTATTGCAGAGCTTGGTCCATGGAACAGAAGAAAGTGAAAACCACCCTCTTTAGACCAGACAAAGTGCTCCAAGCAGGATGGGAGAGGTCCCAGAACTGGGACCCCACCCCAGGGTTCCAGATCTTGGGGGGGTCTTCCCTTTCCTGACTCTCCCTGTCCTCATTGGTGCCCCTGAAGGTCTTCTTCTTTAGGTTACTCCTTTCTTTTCAAAAGCAGGTATTTATTTATTTATTTATTTATTTATTTATTTTTTAATTTTTTTCCAGCAGCCTGTCAGCACATTGAGAAATTGCAAAGTCCTGCGATGTGGAGAGAGCCCCATGGAGAAAGAAGCAGCCCATCTTCCTGGGGCCTGTCCCCCTGGGGCCTTCTCAGTAGGCCTAGGTTTCCCTGACCCTCCTTCACTCTGACAGGACATGACAGGGAACTCCTTCTTTTATCTATTGACTTATGGACCCTTTCCTTACTGGTCTGTTGTAGTTTTTCATATACTCCGAGGAGAAGCCACTCAGCAGATAAATCTATTACAGACATGTTCTCTCACTCAGTTTCACATATTTTCCCTGCCATATTTTCAAACAAGAGCTTAATTTTTTAGTATAGTCCAATTTATAAAATGTCTCTTTATTATTAGAAATTCTGTACTCTATTTAAGAACTCAGCAAGCTCCAAGGTTGTAAAGGTATTTGTCTGTGTCTTAACAGGGTATTGTTTTATAAATGCTTTAATATATTTTAATTATAACAATGAACAGTTTCCATTCTTTTGAGAATAATTACCAAATCCATGGGAAAATGTTTTGTCATTTTAAAAACAAATCATATTCAGATGACTTCTGAAAGCATCAAATCTTGGCAATGATCAGAATTGTTTAAGGCTAATGGGATTTTTCCAAAACAATTTTGATTGTCTGAAGCACAGTAATTAGGCAGGAGTTCCTTTAGGAGAGGGGAAACGCTCACTTTATATTAATAGTTAAGTAAAATTGCATACATCATTTCGGGGGTTTATAAATATTGAAAATGTATCTCCAAGTGCCCCAAGGGGTGTAAAGACGTGCAGGAGGACGAGCTCATGGAGTCGACGCCAAATCCCAGGACTAGGAAGCACGTGACGTGGCCAATTGCAGACCCAGCTGGGTTGGGGCACCCCAGCGTCATGGCGCTCTGTCCCCACACCTCTCTCTAGTCCGCTTATCTGCTTCCCTGCATTCTTGGCATCCTCTTCAAGATGATGAAAGGTTGGTCACAAGGACTCTAGGTCGACATTATTATTATCCATAATGCAGAAGAGATTTGGACCCACAGGTGTCATATACCTATCTCTGGCTCTGTTCCTGTGGTCAGAGAGAGAATATTGTGTGGGAAGTCAGGCTACATGACGATAGTGGCTTAGGGTTTTGGAGATGCAGGGAGTGGAGCTATCTTTGCATTTAAACGTCTGTTCTCAAGCAGGACATTGAGGTGGTGTTTTCAGACAGCTACAGAAATGCCTTTCGGTTCAATCAAGGGAAGACCCTTTCAATACAAAGGGTTTCCCTCTATCTTTCTTGTCATGTATTCATCTTACAAGAGTCTATATGACAAGGGGCACCAGCAGAAAAAGTCATTCCTTGTGTCCTTCTGTCTCCATAGTCATGATGGACGGAAACATCAAAAGACAATTTCGAGAGGCTGCTGAGGTGGCCCTGTGATCAAGGGCTCTTGCTGCTTTTTACAGGACAGGAGTTCAGTTCCCAGCACCCACAGGAGATGGCTCACACTGGCTGGTCACGCCACTGCTGACCTCTGCTGGTACCTGCACAAACCCACACACAGACATACACTCATTCACATAATTTTACAAGGGAGAAATATGTAAGAAAGTGTGATGTTGACAAAATGGAGCCTTGGCAGTGGCAGCGGTGTGTCTGGTGACATCCAGAATCCAGGATAAAGGGTAAGCTGAGTTTATTAATTTGCACATGAGATTTTCTGCCAGATGATTAGAAAAAGGAGAAGGGTGCTTCCTAGGCAAAAACCACAGGTTGGCAGAGGCATAGAGGACAGTACCCTAGGGCATGTTTAATGGAAATCCAAGTTCAGAATGCTCTAGTCATGCCAAATGAGGCATAGGCTAGGACATTAGAGGGGCCAGCAGGAGATGGCAGCTTTAAAGGGCAGCATTAAGGGCGTTAACCCATAAAATAGCTGTCCTCAGGCTGCATGAAAAAGGAGTCCTATCCAGAGAACCTGACAAGGACATTGGAGAAGTTCACATAAAAGTTCAATCCTTCCAGCACAGTGCGACAAAGTGACTTAGCAAATCCAGGCTAGGGGCCGTCCATTGGGGCTCTCAAGATGTCTTTAGTACTTGTTGGGTTTTTTTAACCAAGCCAGATGCCTAGTTCTGAGCCTCTGCTACTGAGAGGCACATCTACAAGTGAGCTAAAGTCAGTGCGGCCTACCCTGACACACTCTCTCTCTCTCTCTCTCTCTCTCTCTCTCTCTCTCTCTCTCTCTCTCTCTCTCCCCGTCATGTGTGCCTACATGCTCTGGTGCCTTTCTCCCATTTTGAAAAGCTGCCTGCCCTGTGTCATGTTGACAAGGAGAAAACACGTTGAGAAAATGTCACTGCTGAATGGTCCCAAGGGAGACAGCTTGGTCAAATGGCAAGCACGTGGGAAAGACAAAGGCCTACTGGGTCTAGCAAGAGTGCGAGGAAGTGATTTAGCAGGCACAGGCTAGGGGCTGCCCACTGGGGCTTCCAAGATGTCTTTAGTACTTGTTTCTGAGCAAGAATCGTCATTAGGGAAGGGCAGTGTGATGCTCCTTTAAACATTGAGGGCGCAGCCTTGCCAGTCCTGGATTCTGTGCATAAGAAGGGAGATTGGGAGATAAGTTTAGATTCTGGGGACCCAAATTTTAATCTAGGGTTACATTTGAATCCCCCAAAGGTTTGTATGCCAGTGTAGATGTGTGTGAGTGCTCACATGCCTATTTGCTTGTCCACGTGTCAATCCTCAAGCACTGTCCAACTCATTTTTGTTTCTTCCCAAGTTCTCAGCCTGGCTTGGAGCTAGCCAAGTAAGGCTGCCTGGCCACCTAGGGAGCTCCCTGCAGCACTGAGATTACAAGCACACTCCATGCACCTGACTGTTCATGTGGGTTCTGATGATCAAGTGCAGGCCATGCTTCTAGGCAAGAGTTTTATTGACTCACTGGGTAGGAGGAACAGCAGTCGAAGGGAAGAGAAATGTCAGGCAAGATTTTCAAGACTCTCATTCCTGCAGCTTTGGAGTCCCCATTGAAGTTTTTCCAGGACCTTGAAAATTTTCCTATCAAGTGCAGACAATTACTAACTCTTCTGAAAAAAAAAAACCACAGACGTGTGTGTGTAAGAGTGTGAGTGTGTGAGAATGTGTGTGTGAGACTGTGTGAGTGTGTGTGTGAGTGTGTGTGAGTGTATGTGTAAGAGTGTGTGAGTGTGTGTGTGAGTGAATGTGTTTGCGTGAGTGTGTATGTGTGTGAGTTTGTGTGTGTGTAAGTGTGTGTGAGAGAGAGTGTTTCACTTTCTAAGCCATATTGAAATGGAGCTGTTCTCAGAAGTCAGCAGTTTCAGTCCTGTAAGAAACAATGATCATGTCTTTTATGGGGAAAATCAGGAGGATTATTTATCTTTATTCCACATTTCAGAGGTGATCGCAAGACTACCATGATGGCTGATATTTAACAAAGGGTCCCCTCTTATCTTTTTGTCCTGAGATCATGTCGAACTCTGCATTCATCTCTATCCCTGCACACCCGACTGGACACAGACGATGCAGAAGGTAACAAGTGAGAAGAATTCAGGCTCCCTATAGAAGCCTGGACCATCCATCTTCAAAACTCTTATGTAGAGAGTGATTCTCGTTATTCATGGATGTTTCCCATATTTGTGATCATAGGAATTGGATAATGGATATTTTAAAACTATACATTCACTCATTTTAACAGATATATTATAGGAGATTATGTTTCATTCTTGTGGCATTGGGGATACATCCAAAAGCAGTGATAAGTGATGAGGGACTTCTGGGTAAAAGAGGTTCATGAGGATCCTGGAAAATCCCCAGAACAAGCTTTAGGAAGACAGAAATAGGCCAACCTGGAACCGAAGGCAAGGATGCCTGTTTTAATTGTCCCTTTCCAAACTCAGGTTGGCATTTAACTGCCAGTGAGACATTGGGACAATTAAGTAGTGATTAGATCATGACATCTCTGCCCGGGTGAATCAATTAATGTCATTCTTAAAGCAATAAAATACTTAAAAATGAAGTGTGTTTGATCTGAATTTTGTCTCACACATGCGCTTTTGTCGTGCTGCAGTACAACACGAAGGTCCTAGGCAGGCGTGCTGGCATACTCTCGGGCTTGCGAGCCTCCGGAACCATGAATCAAGCAAGCTTTTCCAGTTTTTAACTAATCTATGGCATTAGCTGCAGTGATAGAGATACACTAAGCCAGAGGATTTCATTCTGAGATGTCACTCAAGGCACTGACCATATTTTATCTTATTACTCCCCTTTCTGTCCACTCAACCAGCGTACAGCCATATCTGCTTCTTTCTCACAGTATCATACTGGAAAATGCCAAAAGAGGGAAGAAACTCTAAGATCTAAGTGTGTTGAGTAGTGGTTCCCCTCATCAACGGAGACCCCAGCACTGGTGGTTTAAGAGATGCCACTCTCTATGTGCTGCTATCCAGACAAAGTGGGTGAGGTCCTATGCTTAGTGTGGCCTGGGTCAATGTCTGTTTATCGGCCTGAGGGTGAAGGAGATGCCCGTTGGGAGAAGAGAAGATGGAGGAAGGAGATGTTTGACAGAGAAGGACATTAAGCTACAGTTTACAACTGATGCTGATATTTTCACTTATTCTTTTGTCTGTCTCTTTTTGTGTCTCTGTGTGTCTGTCTCTGTCTGTGTGTCTGTCTCTTTCATCTCCAAGATCCTAGGTCAAAGAGCGGGAGGTGGGGGGACCTCAGACATTCTGGGCAAACACTCTACCACTAAGCTATACCCTGAATGAGATTCTAAAAAAGAAGAGAGGTGATAACATACACTTGGATCAGAGGAAACTTCAAGGAAGAGATGGGATTTGGACTGAAGTTTTGATGTAGAGAACCCTTGGGGAGCTTGTCTAGGACTTTGACTTTTGGGGCAACTGCTACTATAAGAAAGTCCCATGTGAAGCAATATGGACAAATCAAAGTTGTGTTCACATCCTTGGTCACAGCTGACTTGTAGGGAGCTGAGTCAATTCCCATACACTGGGAGTTGCTGTCTCTTCAGGATGCAGGTCAGTTGGTTAGCAGGTTTGGAACCGAGAATTCACGGACGTCTGAGGCAGCCATATCTGGTCAGTTTGCCTGGGAAGACAGAGAAAGCAGAGAAGGAGAGCAACAGAGTAGAACCCCTGGAGGAAGCAAAGGGAAAAGGTTATTTGACTAGTGAGGGAGGAAGGGAGGACCGCAGAGCCAGAAGAATGAATCATGCTTCTCTATAGATTGTTTAGTTCTTAACCTGGTCCATTGGGAGGTCTTTCTGTGAACAATGCTTTTGGTTTGCACAATGTCATTTTCCATCTTTTGTGTCACTTCTGTCTTCTGCTGTCATCGAAGGAGACGGGACATGAATTTGCAGAGATGGGTCAAAGGGCGAGGAAAAACACTGCAAGGCAATATGAGGTCAGCCCAGCATGGGGAAGAGTAGGATTTAGAGGATTTAGAGTACACTGTCTTGTTCACTGTGCAAACAAAGACTGGGGATGGAGATGGAGAGAGTAAAGCTCGACTGTGAAGATTGAAGCAGATGGGGGTTAATTTGGGTATAAGGTGGAACCATTGAATTTTCATCTAGAGGATAAGATGATCAGGTTTGGCCTTCAGGAAGATCACAATGAATGATCACATTTGTATCCAAAGAGGGCCCCCAAGTGTCTGCTTCTCTTCTGTACCTCATTTCCATAGGGTCTGACTGGGACAACTGGCTACCTGCTTACTGCATATTTCCTTTACTGTGGCGAGCACCCTTACCCGAAATAATCCACCATCCATGGATTCTGTTCTCCAAGTCAGTCTTATGAACCTGGTGTGGGGGTGGGCATAGGAATTTTACAACCCGAATAATCAAAATCTTTGGCAAGACCTAGTTCCAAGGCAGAATCTTCTCACTTGCAGTAAGCAGATGACAGAAAATTGCATTCCGGGATACTGTGGTCTCGAGAATATTGTTTGGATGACTGTAAAGGAGTGGAGCAAGGTTGCTTCATGCAGGAAGTTGTTTGCTGCTTCTGTGTGACTGTCCTGAAGAAGCATTAACAAATGTTCGTTTGCCCTCAAGTAGGGTCTTGTCTATAGACCTAAGAATGGCCTACTCAAGTCTAGCTTTAAGGTGGGATTCCCCTCTGGGTGCTGTGAATACCATTGGCTAATAAAGAAACTGGTTTGGCCTGATAGGGCAGAACAGAGGGAGGTGGGGAAAACTAAACCGAATGCTGGAAGAAAGGGGGCGGACTTAGAGAGAAGCCATGGAGCCACTGCCAGAGACAGACATGCTGAAACTTTGCTGGTAGGCCATGACCTTGTGGTGATGCACAGATTAATGGGTATGGGTTAAATTAATTTGTAAGAGTTAGCAAATAAGAAGCTGGAGCTAATGGGCCAAGCAGTGATTTAATTAATATAGTTTCTTTGTGATTATTTCAGGGCTGAGCAGCCTGGAACCAACAAGTGGCCTTTTCCAACATAGCTTTGTTAGCCAGAGGCTTTATTGGAACTAGTTACAGGAGCATGTGGGATTCTAAGTCGCAGCCCTGAAAAACCCACCCCAGAGTAGGTGATGGATCAAGAAACCTGGGTCCTAGAGTTTCCTGCAATAGTTTTAGGAAGCACACTAGAGAGTTTCTCCCAGCTTTTTGTAAAACCTGGCAGAGGTGTGTGTGTGAGGAGTCCAGAAAGTTCCCAAGCTATGTTAGACGTTTCATTCACATCTTAGCCTTCCAAGACCCTGCTCTCCTTCCAAACAGGGAGCATTTCAGTTCTGAGGAACTATTGTAATTAGTCGCACAGCAATGCCTGCGCCCAGGTACAAAATAGAGTGTGCATCTGAAGTGTCGACTTCCTGAGTGCCTTGTCATTGTGGGCAGACCCGCCATTGTGAGTCTCCCTTGACTGGAAAGGAATCCGAAGAGCATTGGCTAACGGAGCAGGCAGCTCTCGGCAGAGGTAGCTAATAATGAGGTGAGGCAGCAGAGACAATTACAAGTAAAAAGGGTTTCTGTGGGTGAGGGTGGGTCTGTGAACAGCCTAGTCAGGAAGGTGTGTTTAGGAGGGCCATAATGGACTTTTATTGAGATGGAGGGTTCCATACTGATAGATGAGAAGGTATAAGTCCAAGGGGCGAGAGTCACACGCTCATGAATGCTGCTGCTTCCTGGCTACACGGCAGTTCTAGCCAATTAGGCCAGCTCTCTCCCTTATTCCCCCATCACTGCTAATAGTGCCGAGGTCAAAGGGCACCCTCACTTCAACTCCACTCATCATCACACAGGACTCTGTATATAGACAGGCAGTCCTGCAGCTGCTGCTTCTCCAGCTGCCATAGAGGGGCCGTGCAGAGGCAATGTTCCTAAGTCAGACACAGAAAGTGGAACAAGTGGACATTCCAGCAGGAAGCAGCGGGGTAAGACAAGGGGACTAGGCTAGCCCTTTAGTTTTCCTGGAGTTGTGTGGGAACAAGGCTTCAGCTGGTCCCGAGCAGGGGGAGGTTTTGCTCTTTGTCTATAGACATGTGAAATTAGAAATATGGGACAGGAAGGCTTTCAGAGATCATACTGTTTCTGTGTGTGATTCTGGGGATTTTCAACATAACTCACTGGGAGGAGAGGTAAGAGAGGGGCCCAAGCTTGTGTGGAAGGGCCATTTCTTTCTTTCTTTTTTTTTTTTTTTTTTTTTTTTTGTCCAGAGAGACAGGGATGGTGGTTTGAAGAGGGAAAGAGTTGCAATAAACTCTGTCTTGGGACATCATGAGTTGTGGGATAATGCTCTTGTATACCGTAAAGTTTTGTCACTTGTATTGGTTTAATAAAACACTGATTGACCAGTAGCCAGGCAGGAAGTATAGGCAGGGTGTCCCGACTAGGAGAATTCTGGGGAGAGGAAAGGCAGAGTATAGATGGAAGTTTCTGCCCTGCCCAGTCCTGCAACCATTCAGTCCCAATGAAACACACAGAGGCTTATATCAATTATAAGCTGTTTGGCCCATTAGCCTAGGCTTATTTTTAACTAACTCTTAAAACTTAGATTAACCCATACTTCTTGTCTATGTTTAGCCACATGGCTTGATATCTTTTTTCAGTAAGGCATTCTCATCTTGATTCCTCTGCATCTGCCTGGTAACTTAATCCCACAGCAGCAGAGAGTCAGTCACCAATTTAGGGGTCCAAATTAGGCCTTCATATATACTAGGCAAGTACTCTGCTAAGTGCATCAACTCAACCACATCTCCAGTCCGTATTTTCAAGTCTTTGAAATCCATCTCAATGTGGTCCCTCCCGTATTTCCCCTCCTGTCTAGGAAATGAGTGAAATAGTCACTGCACTGTACTGTAAAGGGTGGAAACTCAGGACCTGCTCAGTCACCTTTGTGACCCTCCTTTACGGGGACTGAATTCTGTGGCGGGAAAAGCTCAGGGAGAATGCAGAGAGTGCCACCTACACCTGCACCGAGGACCACACATGCCATAACTGCCATGAGGGAATGCATCTGATGGGTCACCTACACCTGCACCGAGGACCACACATGCCATGCCTGCCATGCCTGCCATCCCTGCCATCCCTGCCATCTGGCATCCCGACTGCCATATACATCCCAAGAAAGGTGCAATGCCTTCCTCACCAGCGAGGTCATGCTGCCAGTTGGTTCAGCTTGTCTGTCTACTCTCCCTGTCTTTCAAGGAGTCAGCGTAATTTAGGGGTACTAATATCTCAAACCTGAAAGTACCATCATGAAACTTTAGGACCATCCCTCTTTGTCTAGAAATGAAAGGGGAAATGAGCGAGGCATTAGATTCTAGCCATCCAGATTCTAGCCGTGTTCCTGGTTTATAACAAGGACTCTCATTTATGGCCCTTAGTGGCCTGTGCATCTTTCTTCACAACCCTTCAATACGATACAGAGCAGCTTCCAATAAGCCTTCCCCATGGCCTTGCATTCCCTCAACAGAGTTGGTTTATTCTGCTTTCAGCCCCAAGCTTCTAGCCAGCTGATAACATACACATCAGCCTTCATTTGCCCCAGCAGACCTTTTTGTTAACTAGGTCATGAAGATTTTTAAAACAGAGCCAAATGTTTTCAAATTCATGAGGCTGAAGATTCTGCTTACAAATCAGAGGTAACAGCACTAAGAGAGAGTCAAGTTTCAAAGCTTGCTGTGCGACGTCACAGAGTGACCACATTTTTACTGGTTTTACAGCACTGTGGCCTTTATTTTGAAATTACGGTTTGATGCCATGACTTGGCCACTTAACATTTCCCCGCAATGGATCAGTTTCCCCTCTAAGCTTCGTGTCTTGGCTCAGCTCAAGAGTCGCTTCAAAGAGGGTGACACTTTTTTGAAACCATAATGTACAAGCAAAAGACCAGAAGCTTAAAAAAATGCCCAGATGAAGCCTTATGAAAGAAAAAAGAGCTCCAAAAATACCAGAGTTCATTTTGAGTTGGCTGTCTACTGCTGGTATGGGGCTGCTCTCAAGAGTGTTTTGTATACCTGCGAGACTCCAATGGAATAACCAATCCTACCTGTGTGAGCAGTTGTCAATTGGAGATAACTCCTTGGTTAGGGATGGGGGATCATAGCCGCTGTCTGGCTCAGACCTGTGCAGATTCTGTGCATGCTGTCATAGTGTTTGTGAGTTCAGCTGCGCACCAGCCCAGTGGTGTCTGGAAGACACTGTTTCCTTGGTGTCCTCTGTTCCCACCGGCTTTTACAGTCCTTCCCCTTCCTCTTCCAGGCTCCCTCAGCCCCAGTTTAGGAACTGGTGTTTCACGGTCTCTCAATCTCTGCATATCATTCAGTGAGGGTCTCTGGGCTACAGAAGGAAGCTTCTCTGATGGCTAAGACACCAATCTGTTGCCCAGGATGGGGTGGCCACTGTGAGGGTAAGGGTTTGAAATGGGGTAACCTTGCCGTGTGTAGTTTTGTTTTGTTTTGTCAACCTAGCTACTCTATTACAGGATTTTAATTGAAAATCAGACAAAGCATGCCATTAACCCCAGACTAAGGAGAGAGCATCTGTTTAGAGTGGTCTACAGGGTTAGCCCCTCTCTGCTCTGTGGTCCCAAATGTGACGGGAAGCCTGGTTTCCTTCTAACTAATGCTAACTCGAATTCCCAGGGAACTCACGCTAAGGAATAGGCAGTTTGCATTTTTTTTTTAACCAGTTCAATACAGTTTGTAGCTCGGCTTTGGTCAAGAGAAAGACAGAAGTATTGCAGACAGGAATGACGCCAAGCTCAACCCCAGCTCAGAGAAACAGAGGTAGATATGAAGTCCCAACCTTGTGATTATTTGTCCTGTGGCCTGGAGAAGATCCTCAGGAAATATTGGTAATTCTGCCTCCGAAGATTGAAGTTCTTCATTTATGTCCCCTTCTCCTGCCAAGAATCTCCCAGATCTTTACTAGCACAAGAAAAAAGAAATCCATGTGTTGAAGCTACTTCAGCTACTATTTATTCTTTATTATTCAATTTTGTTGGTTGACAATTTCATACACATATATAACATTTTTATATAACATATAACATCTTTTCATTACGCTCTCCTTCCCAGCCTCTTTTACTTCCTTCCTGTTTATGTCAGCCTTCCTCTTATCCATACTAGTGACCAATCCCCTCACCAGACTTGTGACTGTTGGTTTTGTGACCCACTTAGTTTAATCAGAGCCAACTGTGTAGCCACTGCATTGGAAATGTCCCTTGACACGTGGTGGGGTTGTCGGTGTGTTCACATCGGAAGGCAATGGAGTTCTCTGCTCCCTCTATCCGTCTGTAGCAATGTTTCATCGTGAGAGGTAGGGCCCCAGAGTCCCTCCTCCATCTGTGCCTGCCTTGACAGGTCCGTTCCTTCAAAGACCCAGAGAGGCCTCCTCAGCTGCCTTGAGTTCATGATTTCAGTGTCCAGCCAGCGTCTTCACTGCAGACTTAAACTGCCTTCAGAATGTTTTTCTGGCATGACTAGTAGCTGAAACTTAACACGATCAACACAGAAATACCTCAGGCCTTCCTCACACCTGCTGCTTTTAGTCTTCCTCACCTAAGAGGTTGCTAACTCCTCTATCCTGGTTTCTGGGCACCGAAACCTCAGCCTCCTCTCTAGAGCCCCTCCCTTTCCAGATTAGATAAACAGAATTCTCACTCTCTCCATCTTCAAACCCTGTCCTAACTCCTGGCTCCCCCACCTCTGTTGCCACCAGCTCAGTCCTTATTTATCCCTCACACAAAAGCTCCCAACCAATGTAGCTGCTTCCACTCTGATCTCTTTACATCTTATTTATAGCATAAAAGATGGGCTAGCCTTGCCTAGGGAGACTGCTCGGGTTTAAAGCTGATGCTGCATGAGCACAAAGACTTGATTTCATCCACAGAACCCATGTGAAAGAGCCCAGTGCAATGGAGCACACGTGTGACCATGCTTCTGGGGAGGGAGAGAGGAGTGGCTGTTGGTCCTAGCTGGCTAGCTAGCCTAGATAAATCTGACAGCCTCTAGCAGGCCAATGAGAGACTTTGTCTTAAAAAGGGGAATGTGGCTCTTGAAGAGTGACCTCACAGTTTTTCTCGGGCCACATGTGCACACATGTGAATGAACCCACATACATACGTGCACACATGTGAATGAACCCACATACATATGTGCATCCACATATACACATAGGAAACAGATTGATCCTTTCAAAATTTAATCAGGTAAAGTCACCCCTTTGCTTGCCCCTCCAGAATCTATCCTATCATCTCCCCAACCCTCCTGCCTTCTTCTCCCCAGACGCTCATCCCAGTTCCCCTGCTTTCTGGCATTTTGTGAATATGTGAATCACGATCTGACTCAAAGTCCCTCACCTGCTTTCCTGTCTCTCTGCAGAGTTCCTCATTCACTTCTGGCAGTTACATTTCCTCCAGACATCAGAGACTTCTTTCCCCACCTCCTCAGGATCTTTTTAAGGGATTGTTCCCTTCGAAGTTCTTCTGTGACTCTCCCAACTTAGTTGAGTAACATGGTACCACCGAGCCACATCTTCAGCCAACTCCCAGTGACTTAACACAGCACCCATTGACCTCCAGTGACTTACACAGCACCCACTGACTCCTAGTGACTTAACACAGCACCCATGACTCCCAGTGACTTTACCCAGCACCCATTGACTCCCAGTGACATAAATCAGCACTCATTGACTCTCAGTGACTTCAAACAACACTCATTGACTCCCAGTGACTTAACACAGCACCCATTGACCCCAGTGACTTAACACAGCACCCAAGCACCCATTGACCCCCAGTGACTTAACACAGCAC
>NW_004949097.1:1687377-1689262 GCF_000317375.1 Microtus ochrogaster
CCCAGTGACTTAACACAGCACCCATTGACCCCAGTGACTTAACACAGCACCCAAGCACCCATTGACCCCCAGTGACTTAACACAGCACTCATTGATTTGTGCTATAAGCCCATCTATAAGTGCCTGAGGGTCAAGTAATCCAGACTGGGCTGGGCTTTGAGTCACAGCTTGTCTTGTCTGACTGCCTTCTGATTTGCAAATTCAGGTAGATAGCAGGCAAGTCTGCTGGGGGACCCACTCAGAAGGAACAAGGGCTTCTCAGGGAAGGCCTGTGTTTTGGTGATGGTCAACTGGGCTGCACACAATTTGCAAATGTCAAACTCAGTCCTCTCTGGCAATGCCAGCACGTGCATAGTGAACTTGTTTCTGTGATTTCCTCCTTGTCTTGGAGGAACTGTTTATCAGTCAGCTAGAAACCCCTCCTGAGACTCACTCTGTCACTCCCGTTGCTCAGTCATCCCCCTCCTCAGAGCCACTCTCCCTGACAATGGCTCCCCTCCCTACTCTGGTCTTTTTACATAACATCGGTCTCCACAGGACGCCCCACTAATATTTAGCTGTGATTTCCTTCTGTGTCATCTACAAACACCCAAGCTTCTTGTTATTAGATTCCTTGAACAGCTCTTGTAAATCACTCAGTGAGGCCTGGGGAGATAGCTCAGCGCATAAACTTGCTGCACGTTCCCACCCCAAGCTGCTTTGATCACTGTGTTCCCTCAGTAACAGAAAAGCAAAGTAAAACATTGTGCCAAAAATGAGACCTGTGTTCAGACCTGCAGCGTCCACACAAGCGCCTGGGTGTGGTGAGGACCACCTGCAATCCCAGCGGTAGAGACCAGAGACCAAGGATGTGGAGGAATCATTGCCCAGCTGGCCCAGCCAATCAGTGAGCTCCAGGTTCAGTGACCAGAGGAAGGCACCCAGCGTTGACCTCTGACCTCCACCTGAACACAAATGTACCTATGCATGCTGCATACACAGCTCCGAATTCTCTGAACAAATACGAAAAACGAAATAGTAGAAATCTAAGACTCTATGAAAAGTCATTGTAGGAGCAAGAAGCAGTGTGAGGTCACATCATCACATTCATTTCTTCAGGGCAGAGTTTTGTTTGTTTATTCCAAGTGTTGGGAACGTATCCTAGAGGCCTGTACACAGACACTCTACCACCGAGCTGCATCTCCTGGGCTGGGATAGCTCTTGTTGCTACAACATCCATCAGTCTGCACTTGTGTGTGTGTTTAAACTTTGCTTATGATATATTGTGCCCATGTAGGAGAACTTCTGAGTTTCTCTTAACCCTGCATGCTCTGTTTTGATTATTTCTGAAGTGATTCTTCGAGCCTGTAACATACCTGTACTTCTTGCCTGGTGGAGCTGAGCTAAAAACACTCATTAGGAGCTAAGGAATCAGCATTGCTGAGCGCTTGGGAATGTGTGCTTCTGTGTTCGTCTTGTGTCTGCTATCAAAACAAAACTCTTCAGCATGGAAAGCCATTCCAGTTCAAAAACAATCTATTAATGCCACAGACAATGACTAGAATAGCTCTAAAAACAACCAAACAGTGTTCCCTTGTCTCTTTCTCTTCATTCACGTATTACGATTCTACAATGACAGTGAGTGTCACAGTTGTATCCTTTTCAAAGAGCTTTATGTTCAGGTTTTGACATTTTCTTTCAGAGCCCTTTGGAGAGGCAGTTCAGTGGTTCAGAGCATAGACCACTTCTTAGAGGGGACCTGTGATGGAGGAAGGTCATTGGTTGATTTAATAAAGAAGCTGCTTGACCTGATAGGTTAGAACGTAAGTGGGAGGAGCAGAATGCTGGGCGGAAGAGGAAGTGAGGTGAGAGAATCAACAGCTCTCCTCGAGGGGGCAGAAGCCTC
>NW_004949097.1:1692242-1734642 GCF_000317375.1 Microtus ochrogaster
CGTGTAATTATTTCGGGGCATAAGCTAGCCGGAGGCGGCCAGGGTGCGGCTGGGGTTCTGAGGATGCAGCCCCGCCGCTCGTATTACTACAGACCTGAGTTCAGTTCCCAGCACCCATACTGGGCAGCTCACAATCTCCAGTGTGACTCCAGCTCCAGAGGACCCAGCCTTCAAGAATACCAGCACAGATGTACTTATACTTACACACACACACACACACACATACACACACACACACACAATTATAAGCAAAATAAATAAAAATCCCCCTAGTGTGTGTGTGTGTATGTGTGTGTGTGAGTATAAGTCTCTCTCTCTCTCTCTCTCTCTCTCTCTCTCTCTGTGTGTGTGTGTGTGTGTGTGTGTGTTTGCACGCACATGCATATGCCGTGCACATGTGTGGAGGTGAGATGGTAGCTTTTGGGAGAGGCTCTCTCGTTCTGGCCTGTTGAGCAGGATATAGCTTGTTTCTGGTGCTGTACTGCATACTGCAAGGCCACTCACTTCCAAGTCCACAGACTTCCTTGTGATTCTTCTATGTCTGCCTCCCATCTCATCACAGGATTGCTGGGGTCACAGAGGCCTACTACCACATCCTGATTTTTTCTGTGAGTTTCAGGGATCAGACTTGGGTTATCAGGCTTGCAGGGCTATCTCCCTGACCTGAGACTGATGTTGACATAACTTAAAAGTATAAAAATTAGAAAATGCACAAATCTGCCTGGTATTTACCCCTTTTCAGGCTATTTTGTTACCATACACATTTCATCTTTATAGGGGAAAATAGTCATTCCACTTGAGTCTTGCACAGGGAAAACTGGCCCAGGGGAATTAAGTGACAACCCCTTGGCAAATCAGTGACCCAGGCAGTATAAAGTCTCCAGCTGTCTGTGACGCACAGATCCAGAAAGTTGAGATGCTAACATCACCTGTTCTGATAACTGTAACTGATGATTTTTTTCTGTTTGTAAACACCATCCAGGTCATAGAGGCTTAAAAGGAGCAAAAGTGTCCCAGGCAAAGCAAAGGCAGCAGGGATCAGCAGCCTTGACCTGCTGCCCCGTCACTAAATTTACGAGGATACAGTGAGGTGAGTATTAATGGGATTGAGTACAAGACAGCAGCATAAACAATTCAGGAAATATGTGCAGAGGAGAGGAGGTTTGCCCAGGAAGAGGCACAGAAAGTGGACATGCTTATCGCCGCTCGGGTGCTAAGCCCACCTTTCTCAGGCTTTCGATGAGATCTCATAGCCAAATCTTCTAGATGGTAGGCTCTGGATTGTCTGTTTGGGAACAGGTACCTGATATAAGTCGTGTTTTCTCATATGCCCATCAAGTCCTTGCTCTCTCTGGGTCACCGAAGTGGTGAATCTGTATGACTGGGTTTCCCTTGGAAGTCAGGTACAAACAGTCTTTTGTTTGAGACCATTTGCCTCGATCCCTGCTCTTCCGAGTGCCCAGTACCAGCTTACGTCCCTGCAGGTTGTGTTAGGGTTTGGTTTCTGTAGACTCAGGTACTGGTTGGAATCTGAATGGACTGATTGCTGATACTGGGGGTACGATACCTTCCGGAACTTAACCACAGGAAGCATAATTCAATGTTGATGTTCCAGGGCCTTATATTCTGTCTAAAATATGAAAGAAAGTTAAAAAGCAATGGATGACTAAATATATTCCCTGGACTCTGATTCCACCTCACTGACAAGATCTTTTTTGGAGAGGTCAACCACCTGACCCATACTCATTTCATTCTATCATTTGAGATTATGAATCCTCCGCTCTCTGCCCGCGTATGGGACTACCTGCGGGTGGCTAACCCAGCACTCCCATCTCTCACTTCCTGGGGAAGAACAAGGCTTAGAGGGTTGTAGCTCACACATTCGCTCTCCGTCTCTCTTCACCTGCACCTGATTAAGCGCAAGGACTGCCCTCTGTCCACTTTTAGGGATGATGAAAACCATCTTGAAAGCAAGCATCCCCTACTAAGTGGCTGGTAAAATACTTTTTGAAGAGAAGGAAGGAGAAGTCCCTGGCAGGACTTCAGGATTTTGAAGGCAGATTTAGTCTTGGCAGTAGGAAAAAATTCAATCCCATTTAGGAGAGATTTATTTACTTTCAAAGGACTTTTAGATGTCTGGAATCATGGGATGAAAAAAAAAAAAACCAGTTGGTCATAGCTTCTGCTCTCTAGGGATTAGCAACCTAGAGTCCAGGTAGCGTCAACAATGGTAGAGGAAGTAGGTGTGGTAACTCCATCATCAGAGACTTAACAGGCGCAGCACCTGGGGCACGAACAGATTTTATTTATTCCTGAGAGACCGAGGAAAGCAGAAGCCCTAGAGGCTTACATCTAGTTTTTGTTTTTTCTGAGATCCTGTCTTTTGAATTAAGTGTGATTCATGATTATAACCCAATGTCTAAAACCTGGGATGAATTCGGAGTTATGCCTTAATGTGTGCTGCTTTTTCAGGCCATCCTCTCTCGGTCCGTTTTCCTTGACAGTCATGGATTTCAAGTGTATTCTTCCAGGGTGGTATTGTGTCAACAGTGCAGGTAAGAGTAGACATTGCATCTTTTTTCTTACTTAAAAGCTAATATTGTATACATTCTTCATATAGCTTTTGTCCCTTCACAGTAGAATCCCAGACATGATTATATAAAAACAAATAGAGACGCTCTTGATTCTTTTTTATAAAAGCAAACAAAGTAAGTCCTATTGTTTATTTAGCCATTTCCCTAGGGGTGGATACTTGGAGTTCTTCCCACGGTCTTCTATTCAAAATACTGTTGCATAAACTGGGTGGTGGCAATGTACACCTTTCATTACAGCAGTCAGGAGGCAGAGACAGGTGGGTCTGTGAGTTTGAGGCCAGCCTGGGCTACAGAGAGAGTAAACAGCTAGGGCAGCCAGGGCTACAGAGAGAAACCCTGTCCTGAAAACCAAAACAAAATAAAATGTTGCGTAAACCATTACTTCACCATTTCATATGTGGGAGAGTGTTTCTGGAGGGGGCAGGGAACACCCACTGAAACTACTCACAGGCCTATTTTATTTTATTTTAAATTCAAGTTAATCATAAGTCTTAGAGATATGCGCTTTGTTGTAGAGTCTCCAGTATAGTTTTTCTCATAGCTATGACAAAATGTCTGCTAGAAGCAATGCAAGGAAGGAAGCATTTATTCTGGCTCAGGAGGTGAAGGGACACATTTGATCTATCATGATAGGCTGTAGGAATGGGAGACAAATGGCCACATTGCATCTGGCAGAGTCAAGAAACCTAGAGGGAGCCATGAAAGCTATCACTCCCATTGTCTTTTTCCTTTTCACCTTTTCATTCATCCCAGGATCCCAACCCATGGGATGGCACTGGCTGTATTCAGGATGGGTCCCCTTCCTCATTCAAACATCTCTGGCAAGGCTTTCATGGACATGTCAAGAGCTGGGTCTCCCAGGTGATTCCAAGTACAGATGGCAATGAAGATTAGCCAACCCAATTCCCAAAGGCAACAGCTACAGATCCTTTAATAGCTGAAATATAGTCCCATGAGAAATCAACTAAGACACATGGGAACTGCTTCTTCCTGAACAACCTACTAATATGATTGGATCCCCTTATCAGATGTGGATTTCCAGTTCCACCAGTGTTTGTTTGGGCCTGCTTCATAGTTTTCTCAGTGTTTATGTGTCAGTTTAGTCAACAGATGGTACTGAGCATGTAGCAATCCTTGAGGCCCGATGGACATGGGAGTGAGAGGGGGGCTGATACTTGGTCATTGCTCTCCAGCTCATATATACAGAGATGGAAGCAGATAGCTAGGGGGTATGTTGTATGGTAGGTGCTGCTATAAACTTATGTACTGGGAAAGTTCTAACAGCTCCACATTCTCTGCGTATGCTCTCTGCAATAGAGCAGAACCCACATATGAAGCGGAGAACTTGGGTCTGAAGACTTGGATTCGGCTTTGATGGGTGACGCATTTAAATGTGCAGCTTTTCTGAGTTGTCACCTCTTCATCTGGAATGCATGGGAGTATCAAATGACGCAAGCATTTCAAAGTGCTTTGTAATTATTATTTATATTGTCTCTTCCCAGGAAACAGCACCATGAGAACAATCAAGAGTTGGGATAATTTCATGATAATTACCATATGGGTCTTTGGTCCTTCAGAGGCTCTCGAGCCCCTTTTATTTTTTTCCAGATACATTTGTCTGGGTGACTTGCAATCACAAGCAGTCATTAAAGTTCTCCTGCAATCAGAAATTCATAAGTACCTGTGCAGTGCTCAGCCACAAGTGGGGCATCTGTACCACCCCCCAAGGCTTGGGGACCATCATGGAAGAGGGGACAGAAAGCTTGGTAGAGCCAGAGTGTCATCTGGGCAAGAGGGGACCAGCGCACCCATGAACTCCCAGCAGCTGGGGCTGGCAGCACAAGATCTCCACAAGATCAGGTGTCAACATTCCAGCATGGAAGAGGGAGCCCCTCCTCCTCACAGAGGAGCTGCTGTCATTTAACAGCATCTGGGGTAGAGAATCTGTTATTTTTCAGGGTATGTCCCTTGGTAGGTTGGCTAAGCTCCAGTGGATGGCCCCACATCGTAGTTCAAGGCTAAGGTATATAGGATTCCTTGGATTATTTATTTACTTTGGTTTATCAAGACAGAGTTTCTTTGTGTAGTCTTGGCTATCCTGGAACTAACTCTGTAGATCAGGCCGGCCTCGAACTCACTTATATCTACCTACCTCTGCCTCCTGAGTCCTGGGATTAAAGGCATGTGCCACCACTGCCTGGCAGGCTATTTGTTATAAAAGAGGATATGCGTTGGAAGGGGCCTGGAGGTGAAGGTGAATCTGGAGGAGTTAGGGGGTGAATACGATCAAAACACATTGGATGCACATATAAAATTATCAAATAGTTAATTAAAGATGCAAAACTTTTCCCCAGTGTTGTTTGCACCTATTTTCTGAAGGTTGGCTTGGCATGCCACTGATGGTGACCCACCCACCTATTCCTACTGTTGTCAGTGTTAACTTTATTACCATGCAGTCACCAAGCTGATGATGATCTTGCCTTTAACAATGTGAGGAGAGATTTTTTTTTTTGAGGTGATGTCCTTGGAAAGTGTTCCAGAAATTTCTGGGTGGACTCCTGTATGAAGGGATGAGGATGGCCCGGTGGAGATAGCACTTGCCCCACACATGTGAGGATCCTGGAAACGCACATAAAGCTGGATGCCATAATATGCTTTTGTAACTCCAGTACATCTTTGGCAAATTAGGGAGCAGAGGCAGGAGAGTCCTCAGAGACATTCAGGCCAACTAGCGTTAGTGTGTACACAAGTGAAAATAAGATACCCATAGCAAGACAAGATGCAAGATGAAGACCAGTTCTGAGGTAGTCCTCCAACCTTGACATGCTTGCCATGGTGCGTGCACAGCCACATTTACACACATAAGAACACACACACACACACACACACACACATGCACACACATGCAAACACACACACACACACACACATGCACACACATGCAAACACACACACACACACACACACACACACACACACACCTAAAGGATTCCTATAGGCAACTGCCATATATGTATCCATTCAAGCACAGAGTCAGGCCCCTGTGACAGCCATGTTAATGTTGGGGGCTAGAATTCCGGTGCTACAGGACAGCAACTCAGGGTTAGTGAAGTAAGCTAGATAAGCAGCGTCCGCAGTCAGCTACCTTCCTTCATATTAGAGGCACCCGAGAAAGCCATGCTATCACCAGCATCCGAGAGGCGGACCTGCTTGTGGGATTTTGGGTCACAGAAAAGGCAGCCCATGATGAGGCCAGTTTCTCACCTCTGAGGAGATGAGAATGACATTTCCTGCCTTTCCCTTCCTCCTACTTCTTTCTTCTGCTAGTGAAGATGGTTGGGGAAGATACCCGGGGAAAAGATTTTTTGTCAAAGAAAATAAAGCATTTAATCTGAGAGCAAACAGGCAAGTGACCAGCCTAGAACAGTCTTAGAGGTGTTTCACCAAGTGGGGAACCAGAACCATCACCTAAAAGGCCATGTACATGAACTTATTGGAACCCTACTGACACCAGAGAAGTCTGAGCTGTAACGCATTGTTGCTGAGGCTTCTTTTCCTTGGTTGTTATTGTCAGTGTCTCCTCCTCACTGCGTTACAGGAAAAAGCTCTCTAAGACTTTATGTTTGGCCACAGTCTCCAAGTCTGGATCAGAATGATAGAATTTTAGAACATCACCCATCTTCAACATCTCCATTTCATACTATGTAAAAATGAGGCCCAGTGAGATTAACAGAGTCCAGACCATACCACAAGTCACGTGTGAGCCGATTTCACAATGTCTTTTTCCTCTACCTGAGTCAATTTCACTTAAGTTCCTTATTGATTCACTATTTTAATATATTTTTCTGAAAACATTTAACTGTCCCCTTCCTACTACTTCAGAATCTCTCCATGTGGAGATAAGTGTGGACAGCTTCTTTAGGTCTCTTGCACAAATCATATTCAGTAAGTTATTATTTTCTCCTACTGTCTCTTCCTCACCGGATGCAAGTTATTTTGAGTTTGAGAGAATAAAAATTGAGCTCAGATTTAAATCGGCTTGTAGCTTCCTCTGTGGGAGGGTGGGTGGGGTGGTATGGCTTTCCCTTCTTCGGCGTTGTTCTGGTGGGAGCTTGCAAGAGTCCTTTCTGTGAAAAGAGTTTCTGTGATTTTTATTGCCAGTAAAGGAGAATAGAAAACCAATAGTATCATTTTCACTGCAGGTTTTATTTCCCTGGTGATGGGTGTAGAAATTGCTTCAGTGAGGAAGCCAACATAATATAAGCATGGAAATCTGTGGACACTGGGTTCGCCGCTGGCCCAGAGAGTATGAAGAGCGAAGGAAAGTGAGGTAGAGCCTTCGGGGGAGTAGAGAGTGGGGGAGGGATGGGGAGGGTGAAGGAGAGTGTGAGGGACGAGGAACGGAAGCTTATATTCATCTCTGGCGGAAGGTCCGAGTCCTAAAGGTTTTGTGCCAGCATCAAGCAGCTGCTTTCTTTAGTTCGGTTTTTGTCTCTGGGGAAAGATGAAAACAGAAGGATTCCTTGACCCTAAAGATGGAAAGAACTGAGGAGGGATCATGGGGGAGAAACAGGACAAAGGAGAGGCTCAAATGGAAGAGAAAGTCTTGTGGCAGAAGACCCCTAGAAGGGCTGTAAGTCGTCCCAAAGTACACTGAGTGAAGCTGTGCTCTTGGCCGTCAACACGGAGACTCATTCTTGGTTTTCTTCACGGTGAGGCACTCAGGTGGAGGAGACATTTCTTTGATACCGAGAAGACAAGGTGTTCAGAAGGTGAGGTCACTACAGTGTGAAGCTGCAGGAACTAAGATGCTCATGGGACAGAATGGGGGTATAGGGAGGAGTGGAAGAAGCAAAAACAGGGACGCTGTCTCCGTCTGGGATGGGTGAGGCTTTGTGCACAGTCAATGTGTGGTGGTCTCTATTCCCTTCTCTATACTTAGCTAGAGCTCTGGTGATGCCAACTGAATGAGTCATACACGCTTTTAAAATTGTTGTGACCACTGGATTGATGTTCAGTGCTTAAGAGGGCTAGAGACTATTTGCTGTGCTTGCAAAGGACCCAGATTCTGTTCTAAACACCCATAGGGTAGTTTACAACTGTCCGTAACTTCAGGGGACCCAGCATCCTCTTATGACTGCCGTGGGCACCAGGCACGCATGTTGCGCACAGACATATGTGCAGGTAGAATGTTCATATGCACGGAACATTGACTGGTATTTGGTCAATGATATGGAGGGTCTGGAGCTAAGGAGGTGAGAGGGAAAGCTTCGTGCAGTAACAGAGATGGAGAGGCAGTGGAGAAAATGCCCCAGAGGCTGCTTTTAGGAGCATTTGATGGGCAGCAACTGCATTCTGTTGCTCACTGTTGAACTATCCCAAATGATCACAAATACCCCCACTCTTCTATGAAGCCACCGATATCTCTGCAAGGCATTTGAACCCTAACCTTTCATCTTCTAAATACCCTCTGTATCTGAGATAATTGACACCCAGCACTCAGTCAAATGGCAAACTCATAAACTTCTTTAGAGCCCAGAATGAAGCCTTTCTAACTCTACAGATTCTAGATGTTTTACGAACTTCGGTGGAATGGATATTTTGTGTCTACCAACTTCACGTGTTGAAAGCAGACTATCCAATGCGAGAACTATTTTTGCTATCTTCCTGTCTGATGAGGCCATGGCAAGAAGTCTTCTGTCTGTAGAGTGTTAAGGACAATTCTCAGCAAGAGCTCAACGCTGGGAGCTGGAGAGATGGGTCAACATTAAGAGCATGAGTTACTCCTGCAGAGGAGAGGAGTCCAGCATCCAGCATCTATATACAACTCATAGCACCCTGTAAATCCAGTTCCAGAGCATCTGATGCTCTTGTCTGGCCCCACATGCATGCATATAAATAGACATCTCTACATAAACAAAAATAGGACAAATTTTTAAAATAAAGAAAAGGACTAACCCCTGCAGGTGCCCTAATATCAAGCCTCCAGCCTTCACAACCGTTTGGGGCATCATGTCTCATGAACCTGCTCTGACTTAGGTATAAACCTCCCTACACAATAGTTGCAATGGAACAAGAGAAGCAGCAACATGGCAGGAGAGGTGAAGTCTAGATTTGCTACTTACCACTGAGGCTCTTGATCTTGCTGGGCAGAATTTATTTTCCTTTTCTATGGTATGGGTTTAATACCTGCTTCACAGGGTGGATAAAGTCACAGAGTTTATCCATTTCAAGGGTCTCATAACACCTGGTACTTAATCAGACATGTCCCTAGAGTTCCCCATTTGAATGTATGCATCCAACACTTGTGCTTAAGGGGATGCATTTTGTGGATTCAGAATCAGGACTGGGGATTTCATAATCCTTAGACATGTGGATTCTTGATCAGAAACACTAAGATCAGAGCTTGCAATCGGTAGGTACAGAAAAAAAGCCAAGAGTCTAAAGACAATGGAAAGGCAGTGAGCCAGTGATGCTCAGATTAAGGAAAGAAGTGTGGAGGGAGAAAGGAGAAGAAGAGGAGGAGAGAGAAGGAGAAAAGAGGAGGGAGGGGAGGAGGAAAAAGAGAAAGAAGCTGAAAAACCCGAGAGTAGAGCAGAGAAGAAAGTACACGAGACATACAGAAGGTCATAGCTAGATGGCCTAGAATAGTGGTCTTTGCCTGTAATATCAGCTCTCTGTGTAGCATGAATAATAAAAATCCAGAGACAGATATTGGGGTTCAGCCTGAAGGCCAGAAAAACAAAGCAGTCAGCCACTGGCTCTTACTTCTGCCTCAGTCCAAAGTGGCGATCCTAAGTCCACGAATCCTCAGACTGAGTCTGAGCTGAGATCTATCTCCTCCTGTTTGATATTCCCTTCATGCTGGGACTAAAGACCTGCATCACTAGCACCTGGCCTCTCTAGCTAGCCAATGTAGCTATCTAGTCTGTATGGCTGAGCAGTGTGGCTGTTTTGCTCACTGATCTTCAGTCAAGCTTTATTTATTAGAATACAAACGAAATCTCACTACATGTCTGCAGAAAACTGGGGGGAGCTGAAGGCCAGCCTGGGCTACACAGACCCTGGAGAACAAATAATAGCCAGCCAACCAAACTTAAAACAACAACTACCCAAAACGAAATACTCATAGCTAGAGATAGAGCCTGAATTTTTAGTTTTCCCCACATTTGAAACTGACAACTCCCAAGTTTTCCTATGACCTAATGCCAAGGCCACGGCGATTGAAATGTGGCTAGAAAAACAGAGCTAGCATCTGCATAAAGCTAGAATTTCTAAAAGCTACGGAGACTCTCATTAAATATACTTTAATTTCTGTGTGTTCTCTCCACTGTACCTTAAAATAAATGTATTCTTTATGATCTGGAGAGATGCCTACTCTTCTAATTTGGAAGGAATATAAACGCTGGTAGCATGTCCCTGGAGACGGTTACTACCTATCGTCATTAAAGGGGAAAGTAATGAGAGAGAAGGAGATTAACCAGTTAGTTGGGGAATCTATACAAAAAGGGGGGGGGGGAACTGGTGCCTCAGGGCCTAATGTTGATAATTGTTCTGACAGAGAAGGAGACACATGAGCAGAAGAGGAACACAAAGGAAGGGAGAATCATCCGAGGAAGTGCTAATTGAATACAGCAAATAAGCCTACATGAAGATGGCTCAGTGGTTCAGCAGGAAGTATGAGCGTAAGGACTTGGGTTCAAATCCCCAGCCCCCATATGAAAGCCACGCAGGCACAGCAGTGCACATCTGTAAGCTCAGTGCTGGGATGGAGGGAACAGGGGGTGGGTGGAGCATGTGGAGACAGGAGTATCCCAAGGGCTTAGCCTAAATGGCCAGTTCAGGTTCAGGGAGAGTTTCTGCCTCCAACGTTAATGTGAAGAAACAAATCAGAAAGACATCTCTAGCTGCCACACATTGCCCACTCAGGCAAGAGTACCTCTGTGCTTGCCTGTTTGTGTGTGTGTATACTGTGACTATTTAAAAATATTGCTGTTATTACAGTTGCATTATTTATTATTATTATTCAGTCACATAGTGCACTTCTTTAAAATGTTTGTATTATTCCAAATTCAGCATATGGACCAGAATCAGAAATTCAAGAGTTAAACTGGTGGCAGCCACCTCAGCATCCCTCCTATTTTTGAGCTGTGCAGGATGAAATCCTCGATGCTAACAGAGTTAGCACAGCACATCCCTGAACTGAAAACTGTCACGCGGCTCTTTCTTGGCTTCACCTGCCCACAGAGCATGTTAGGTATCTTCTGCTTAATGAAATGTCACCTTTTCCTGGTGCATAATCAAATAATTGTTTAAAGTAAAGCAGAGAATGTGAAAGGTGGCAGTGTTTGTAGCTTGGGGCATAATTCATCGTGATGCTTAGAGTCACGTCTCCTGCTTGGTGGAAGATGTCACCGTACGGGACATGTAACCTTTCACTACACGGCACTTCACCAATTATAGCAAATTTCCCTTTATCCAGAGTGTCTGGAGATAGGTGCTACATATTTCCAGTATTCTGGTTAACTGGCTATTGACACATAACCTGATTTCCAAAGGATATAGATGCAGCTTCTCTGGATGGTGGCCACACTGTTTGACCATTCAGACCCTGATGCTTTTCTTTGGGTTAACCTTTTGAAAGAGGGACTTATTTGCCTCAACTCAAATCCTCCAGGAGCTTCCATAGCCAATGAGATAATGCCACTGTACTGGCTGTTTCTGATTCCCGGTGCATCACTCATGTCTCTGCTTATGGAACACTTGCTGCATCCACATGCCTCCTCGGCCTTTATTGGCCTGTGTTGCCTCTTCCCTCCACAGATATTCTGGCCTTTTTCTGCACATGCAATGCCATTTCTCTGTCCTTGGAATTCAGACAACTCTCTTCTCTTTGTGGAACTTTCGTCTGTCTCTCCCCGTCCAATCTCAGTTTTTACTGAGATCTTCCTCCTCTGAAATCTTACATTGCCGATCTCTGCATTTTATAGGAAATGGCTTTCCTCTTTGAGTTTAACCAACAATACTTATTTCTATCATACAATTGAAAATTGAATCAGTTTTCTTAAATGTGTTGTTTATGTCAGTTCCCTAGGTCCAAGCATGTAGTAGGTATGCATTCAGTCCATGAAACCCAAAGCCTCGGTATTATCATGCAAATGGGTCAGAGTGTGCTCTCTCTCTCTCTCTCTCTCTCTCTCTCTCTCTCTCTCTCTCTCTCTCTCTTGATTTGTAGAACACTTCAGGATCTCACAGTGCTTTTGATTTATTATGATCAGCCTCAAACCTCATTAGAAGGGCTGCAAATTAGTTGGATAGCTGTTTTCTCCGGGTTGAGCTTCTGAACAAAACTGGGGATGAGAACATTTAGCAACCTGGGGACTGGCAGATCCTGGAGGGAAAAGAGAAGTGTTCATCAGCCTCTCATGAAACATAGTCAACAGCACAGGGAATTAGAAGAAAATTAAACCCGTCTATACTTGAGATAATCTTGTCTAAGAGAGTCTAATTATTATGTTAGAGTGTCATCAAAACTCCTGCTTTAATCCCATCCACTCTCTCCCAGGGTCATGATTTTTGGAAACACAGCTACACCAAAAGACAATACTTCCTCAGCACCGCCACCAGGCAGGAGCAAGGCAACTTCCTGCTCAATCAACAGAGCCACAACAGGGGATTGAAATTTTATTTGGTTCCCTGTTCAGGACGTGACAGTGATTTCCCAGCTGGCAAAGTAACTGCCCACAACGCCGTGCCTGTGGACTGACAAACGTTGGTGTAGAATCATGCACTGTAGACAAAAACAACAAAGAGACCAGTCACCAAACACGGGCGACAGGGCTGTGTCAGTGATGCCAGGCTGTGCTGTGAGCAGGATCAATCTAGAAATAAGAGGAAGAAATAAAAGGGAGGGTGGAATCGGGTGGCGACTGGCCCACTGTCAGATAAGCTTTCATAAACAAATCAAGACGTAGATGGCCAGGAAGAAAAACAGACCAGCCCAGACAGTCAGCACGTATCTCTGAGATCTGCACAAACTGAAAGGACAAAGCAAGAGGTATTGTCACTATGGAGCATTCTGGAACATTCTGGAATTGTCTTCAGAAAGTATCTTCATGGGCTTGGAATCCAGAAAAGAACCTTAGTGGTAAAGGAATTTGTTAATTCAGTCCCTTTGGCATTGCTATGCCCTCTTGCACCAGTAAAGTCCAGAAATAGGTCTTTTGTTTATGAATATTATGCAAGTATGTCCACTAAAGCTGGTGTCTCTATCTGCTGGGGTGACATATAGAGGGAATTTTCTAGGCAGAGCCATATTCCCAACACAGGGGTACACAGTTCTTTAGAAATGAGCCATCGCCGGAGAGTCAGAGTGTTAGGAATACGCACCCAAGAGTCTCTTTCTTAGATGTATGTGATCGCTCTTGTCTGGCGCCTCCGTAGGGATGGAGAGCTCGCTGACCACCCTTTCCAAGCAACCTTCTCTCTCTTGGCCTTTGACACACATCTGACTCTGTGCCCCATCCTACACCAGTGGCTGTCAGTGTCCTGGGAATAGCTACTTGCGGTAGGAATCAGACCCTTCTAGAGGGCTCCCAGCCCTAGAGTGACTCCCAGCTACACAGCTAAGTGCAATTTGTTCTGTGATGAGACCCTCTAAATGACAGACTCTGCAGTGTGGCAGTAAGAATGAGACCACTGTGTTTTACAGAGAAAGACACAAGGTGAGAATTCTTAAGGATCCAAGACTCAAGACCATAGAGCCAAAATCTGGGAAACTCCAGATCTGAATTCCTCGCCATTAAATTACATCACACGATCTTCAGAGATCATGCAGACGAGTCACACTTCGGTGTTTTCATGCTGTGCTGCTTACCTTTTACCATCTACCTAACATAAGTCACTTATCAGGGGGATGCTTTCCTTGCCTCATAATTTCAGAATGCTCTCTCCATGGTTTTTCCCACCATACACTTGGGCAGATCACTGTGGCAATGAAAACATGTGGCAGATGTCCCCAGACAACTGGCTGTTCTTCCCTCTCCGCCCTTTTACTACATCTAGGCCCTCAACCCACGGGGTGTTCCCAACACCTGCAGGGTAGGTCTTCCCACATCAGTTCATCCTCTCTGAAAACACCCTAACGCACCCAGTTGGGTGCCCCACCAGCCTAGGAAGAGACCTGAAGTCCAATCAATCTGAAAATCAAAACCAAGCAGCGCACATCTAATTTGTGATCCCATCCATCATCTGTGTAGCAGGGATTAATTTTTAAAGTGATTACCATGAGGATAGGTGTCATTACGTGTCACTTCAGTAACTTACCAAACCACTTTGAACTCTAACTTCCACACCTGCAAAGTAAAGATTTATTATTTTTATATACTATATATAGATGATGATAGTGTATGTGTGTGTTTGTGTGCCCACACATGGAGACAAACTGTGGGAGTCGGTTCTTTTCTTCAACCATATGGGTCCCAGGATCAAATGGAGGTCACCAGGCTTGATCACAGGGACCCATCTCAGCAACCCTCAAGAAATGATTATGAAAGAAGATGAATTAAAATGCAAATTATTCACTAGATACATGGATGTTTCTAGTACCATAAAAACATATTTTTGAGAATGTCAGTTTTGGACTCTGCTTTATTAATTAGGGCTCTCACAGTTTAGTTAACGGTGTCCCTTCTGCAGAGTGCTGACATCTAGGAAACAGGATGTCATGAGAAATAAAAGGATGCATTACTAGACCAAGAACAGAGATCTGGGTTCCACTTCTGACTCTGCTACCTGCTCTTCTGCAAACTATTTGGATCTATGAGTACTATTTTTCTCAACAATATCTTGGCTTTCCATGTCTATCTCATAGAGCTCGAGATGAAGCAAAGAGCTTTATCTCTTCAGACACTTAAGATAGTGGCATGTACCATTGGTGACAGTTTCCATTGCTCATGCATCTCATCTGTTTAATCTTCATGCTAATCCCATTTCCTTTGAAAATTTGAACCCAGAGTGACATTCAATTGTTTGGTAAAGCTTAATTCTCACTGAGCAGGACAGCCAGTTTTCAAAACCAATCTACTAACTTTTGGTGTCCTTACTCTTAAATCAAATCACATGAATTACTACAATTGCAGAGGAAATGTAGTGTCAGCAATTGCATATGATTTAACCTTTATGGTTATTCTGTGCAAAGAACTTCGGAAAGCCAAGAGAATAAAACTATTGAGTAGTGGCTTAGGCTAGATTTTATGATACTAGGCTGAAGGCCAGGAGCTCAGAGTTGGTAGGAATCTATTCTGTGCGGCACAGACATCCATGATTCAGCCACTGATCATCATCAAGGGAGGCAAGGCAGGAACCTGAAGCAGAGGCCATGGAGGTGCTGTCATGCTCATCCTGGTTTGCCCAGCCTGCTTTCTTATATAATCCAGGACTACCTGCTGGGGAGTGACACTGCCCTAAGTAGGGTGGACCCTCTGCATCGGTCATTAATCAAGAAAATGCCCCAGAGATTTTCTCACAGGCCAGTCTAACAGAAGCATTTTCTCTTGGTTGAAGTTCCTCCTTCCTAGATGACTCTGGCTTGTGTCAGATTGTGTTAGATTGACAATGTGTGTGTGTGTGTGTGTGTGTGTCCAGGACAGAGGTGAAGATGTTTTCACACAGATTTCTGAGAGATGAGGTAAAGATAGAAAGATGGTTTCACACTTTATTCAGTTTTTTTTTTTAAATGACCATACACACGGTCTGGCATAGTATTGGCTCAGTATCACATTGACAAGAATTTTGATGTTGCCTGTCTGGTATGCCTGGAGATTGGATAGCTGACTACTAGGGAAAAGACATATAGACTATGAAGTTTGTCTTGTCTGGGGATCCCAAAGGCAAGATCATGTGCCATGGGTATGAGCAGGTACCTCCTCCAAGAATGGTGTATAGTCTTATTGTGGGTCACCCTTCTGCAGAGAAAAGAGAGGGCTTAGACTTAGAATTGATGAATCTCTTTTCTGGGCTTCTGCGTAGCCAGCAGTGAATGTGGGGAGAAGTGTCTGAATTTACGTTCAGACTGAGTTTGCTGTCAGGTGGCAGGATTTTGGTGTGTTGTTTGGAGACTGTCCTATGGAACAGTGTGTCTCTTATAGTGATGTGGGATGTCATTATTGGTTAATGAAAAAAGCTACTTTGGCCTATGGCAGGGCAGAATATGGCCATACTGGAAGAGATATAGAGAGAGAGTAGGCAGAGTCAAGGAGACACCATGTAGATTCCGAAGGAGAAAGATACTGGAACACCAGAATTGTATTGGTAGGCCACAGCATTGTGGTGATACATAGATGGACAGAAATGGGTTAATTTAAGATGTAAGAGTTAGTTAATAAGAATTCTGAGCTAATAGGTCAAACAGTGCCATTATTAATAAAGTTTCTGTGTGATTATTTGGGCCTGAACGGCTGGGAAATGAACGAGCAATCTTTTTTTACATTACAACATTGCTTGCAGTTGCATTCACCATCATGATAGATCAGCAGGTAGGTGAACAGTAGGTTGGACTTGTGGATTCTTTTCTACTTCCATCTGAAATCGTTTGAAGTCACAAAAGTATTTTCAAGTCTTCCCCAAATGGCTGTGATGGTTAATTTTAATTGTCAGCTTAATAGAAATCTAGAGTCACCCAGTAAAAGAATGCCAGTGAGGAAGTACATAGAATTAAGTTGGCCCATGGGCATGTGTATGGGGTTTGTCTTGATTGTGCTAACTGATATGGAAAGGCCCTACCCACTGTGGCTTTGGGTCCTGGACTGTATAAAAGAGGAAAATGGAGCTGAGCAGCAGGAATTGACGCATTAATTTCTCTTTGCTCTTGACTGTGATGAAACTACTTTCTTGTAATAAACAATATTTGTTTCTCACAGCCCTGTCAGCGGGGATATGCAGGAACACAGCACCAGTACATCCGGTGTCTGGTGAGAGTTTGCTTTTTAAATTTATACATATCATTTTGTTGTGCTGTCAGCTTGTAATAAAGGGGAAGAATGGACTTTGGGGACTGTTCCATGGGGGCACTAATTATATTTACGAGGACAGAGCCTCCCCAAAGTTCCCACCTCTTAAACCCAATGCTGTGAGGATTAGGAGGAGTCCAAAGGAAGACCCTTGGGGGTGGGGCACATTTAGTTAGCTGCACACAGTACTGAGGGGAGAATGAGAGAAGGATAATAGCACCAGTAGTAGGGAGTGATAGGTCAAACTAGAGCACACCAGAAGACTCCGGGAGGAGAATCTTCAAGCAAAAATTGATAGCACTCCTGATGAGAGGATTTAGATAACTAATAAAGAGCTTGAAGTGAAGTTAATGATATTACCTAGAAAGTCAAACAGAATGAACAATTACTGACTTCAGGGAAGGAAAACAATTATACTTAACATCAAAAAGAATTATTTTGGTCCATTGGGGTTGCTATAAAAACTGTTAGAGACTGGGTGGTTTATAAACAACAGGAGTTTATTCTACAGAGTTGAGGGGCTTGATAAGCCCAGGACCAGCACAGCAGCAGATGCTGGGCCTGTTGAGGGTCTAGCTCTTGGCTCATAGGTAGCCATCATTTTGCTCTGTACTCACAGGGCAGAAAGAATGTTTATTTTATGAAGTCTCTTTTAATAGGACACTGGTAAGGGCTTGGTTCTCATAACACCTTTTACAAGCCCCAACTTTCACTGTTATTACATTGGAAATTAAGATTTAACATAGATTTTGGAAGAATCCAAGTGTGAAGTTCTGTCAGAACAATCATAATATGTTCCACAGCTCAGATGTGAATAACATTTATGGATTCTAAAATATATTATTTTATGCTGGGAGGTGATGGCACACACCTTTAATCCCAACAGAGGCAGAAGCAGCAGAGGAAGAGTTCTAGGCCAGCCTGGGTCTACAAGAGCTAGTTCCAGGATAGGCTCCAAAGCTACAGAGAAACCCTGTCTCGAAAAACCAAAAAAAAAATATTTTATGTGTATGGGTGTTGTACCTACATGCATGAATGTGCATTGTGTGTGTGTGCAGTACCTATAGAGACCAGAAGAGGGCATCATTCCTTCAACCTGGATCTACAGACAGTTGTGAGCAGCCTCATGAGTGCTGGGGATTGAACTCAGGCCCTTTGGGAGAGCAGCCAGTGCTCTTAACTGCTGATCCATCTCTAGCCCCTATTTATAGATTCTTAATTCCATAATATATTAATATTATTATAGTTAAAATTAAATGTTGCAAAATGGGAAATGTATGCAGGATACTGAAAAATGCACGCCACTTGTTATGGTAAACTAACATAATACACACACCCACATATAGAAGGCAATATATTAAAATAAACATATTAATAGTATATTCATATAATGTGTGTTTCCCCTATGGGCAAGGGAAACTTGATAAAAAGAGACACAGAGGGTAGCAGCTAATAAGGTTAATGGCTTGCTTTGTGTTTTTAACTCACTTTATTTCAGCTGGGTGCACACAGAACTGATACAATGAAGTTCTATGACATGTAGCCAAGCCACCCATCACTGTAGAGGGAGGGCCAACAAGGGCGCAAGAGGGAATCAGAGGAAGCAGGGAAGGAGTCAGGTAGCAGACAAGTTTGTTTGCCAAGCCCTTGAGTGGGGATGCCCATCAGAAGGAGTAGATGGTGAAACACATGGCTAGCCTTGAAGCTTCTAGGAAAAGAAGCAGAGCAGAGAAGCAGGCGAAGAGCAAACTTCCATACAACTCATGCTTATGGCCTTCTGTGTGGTTAGTGATATCCGAAGATTGAGAAGGGAACCCATGGAGAGCTGGAAAACATGTGCACATGGGTTACATGCCTGCAGGATGAACACTACTTGGCATCTTGCTTTACAAATTCTATGATACATAATATATTAAACTGCCTTACACTATTCTACATGGCTAACCTTAAATCCCTTTGTCTATGTATTGGCATGATGTATGCAAATCTCACGTTTCCTAGCCTGTCTACCTCTGGTCGCCCACCCGCTTTGTTACAGAGGAACTTTTGGTTCTTTGTTAATTGGTACTCAAGGCAATGTGTCCATTTTATGTAAATGTTCTTTAAATTCCAATCAACGTTCCTATTTTAGCATGGAGTTATTTATGCCAAAGTACTTACACGTTACAGGATGGAGACTTGCCCTAAGGAATACCAATCTGCTTACCCAATCATTTTAAGCTTAAAAAATGAAAGTAATATAGCCTTGAAAATAGCTGCCGAGGGATTAGCTGCTTGCCAGAAATGTAACCAGGCTTTAGCCCTTACCAGGACTTTAACCAGTGAATGAAGCAGGAACGTGTGTAGGCTGGGTGGCCTGCTGATAGATCTCCTCACCTCCTTTCCATGTGCTAACAGGAATAAAGGGATTAAACTGCAGGAAACATGGAGCAATACAAGACACCATTTCTTTAACATTTAAAGAAAAACATATATACACAATAGTGCTGATCTTCATATTTCTGTTACCATAGTATTAAAGCTCCAAGCTGAGCTTTAGAATTGGGCTCTATTTCTTTATTCCCAGTACCACCATTGAGTAGCTGAGTCAGAGTACAATAAGCTGGAAAGTACCCATGAGTCCTTTCCATTGAGGGTAGTCTATGAACTGTAATCATTATCTCATTGCAAACCTCCCAGCAACTGGGACTGAGAGGTTAAGTGACTTACTTGAGACCACATAGCTAAGAAGGAGGCGAGCAGGCGGTGCTGCCAAGGTCTGTGACACCTGCTCCGGGACTGTTCTCGTTACCATTCCCCTGCAGGGGAGTCGTGACCATCACAGAGCACATCTGTCACAGCTCTCCACCCTCTCACACTTTCCTGAAAGAACTTGCTGTCACCCACATGATGACATGGTGTGCAAAGACAGCAGAGCTATTGGCTCATTCATTCATTCATTCATTCATTCACTCAGTCGCTCACTAACAGGTAGTCATCAGTTCATAGTCATTGTCTACGTACTGTGTTCTGAAAATCTCATTCTAGTGAGATAGGGAGAAAATCAAGCAGCGTGATGAGGTTGTGATGGAGAGAAGTTCAGGGTGTCAGGTGTGTTGTCTGATAACGGCTCTTGGAGGATGGCATACTGGAGATTTACTGATGATTGAGTGGGGGGATTTATAAATAACAAGGGACCAGAGACAGTTGATGTGCGATAAGGGTAGCCATTAGGTTAGCTCTAAAAGACTCCCTGACACTTCCCAGGTATCTCTCTTCAAGTAACATTGTGGTCCAAACGTTTAAGATTCTTCTTGGGGTACAGATGTGTAGCCAAGCTTTATTTACTAAAGTCAATGCCCATCAATCAAGATATACCAGGTTTGTGTTGTAACAAAGAACGCCTAAGTGTCAGTGATTTGGCATCATGAAAGTTTATCTCATGTGAATTGCCCAGGGATTCCACTCACTGAAGTCACTCCAGGCTGAGGGCAGTCCATCTGTACATGTTCTTTCCTGGTTCCCAAAGGGGCAGGGGATAAGAAAACACATATCCTTTCTTAAAGTGTTCCCAAAGGGGGTAAAAGATAGGAAAACAATATGCTTTCTTAAAGACTTTCACCTATAAGTCACATGCCACATTTCTACTCATATATAATCTGCCAAAGCAAATCAAACATTGTCTGTTGTGCAGACATTTCATGAGGAAACACGAATAAACAAGATAAGGTACCAATGACAGAAATAAAGAAATCATCGCATACAAGTATAGCTTGGTGAACCAATCAATGAGCGTTATGGTATTGGAATGTGGGCAGCTGCACCACTGAGGAATATTCTCCCATACCTGTTAACTGTCTATAAACCTTTGGAGAGTGACAGAAGCTTATGTACCCTCCACCCCAAGGCCCCTAGGTCAGGCTGACTCTTGTACTGGTCTTCTGTAGGTACCCACAGCTACTGACAGTTCAAGAGGACAATAACTATGTCATATCAGAAGGATAGCGGTCCACAGCACATACCCAACTGCTAAAACATCAGGAGAATATGGTACTCTGTGCTGGAAAAGATAAGAGCCTCAGAAGGTCTGGGACAATTCCCAAGTTGACAGTGTTTTATGAATCCCCAGTAGAGACCTCATCACTTAAGCTTCCACACTAGATTCCAAGGTTCTGGAGGACAAAGACTGTCCCTTGACACCTCTGCATTCACAAAGCCTAGTACAATGCCTGGCATGAAACAGATTCTCAAAAGATACACATCAGATGAACTAATACTTGGGAGGATGGAGATTTCCTGGAAGAATTCTTCCCATGGGTAGCCCATACACACCTAGTTATTTTTTATATTTTAAAATTAAATTTCTCTGCCTAAAGTTCCTAGAAGACCGTTTTGATGTTCTCCTAGTATAGTTTGAAAGATACTCTAAAGGCCTGTCCGGGTCTGCCAGAGGAACAAAGTGATGAGACGATAGCTCAGGTTTTACTGATGAAGTTTGGGGATTACAGCTAGCACAGCACCTTGTGTGCCAGTCTAACAGAGAGGACTGGGGAAGGTGAGCAAGCAAGCAAGCAAGCAAGCAAGCAAGCAAGCAAGCAAGCAAGCAAGCGTGGGATGTGATGATCACAGCCCAGACTGGAAAGGAGGGCAGCGAGGCCAGAAGGGTGCAGATGATCCTTCTCCTAATGTGGATGTGCGGCAGTGGCTACATCTGTCAGGACCTGGCCTCTGGCTCTGCTCAAACACGTGCTCTTAGGAGGGGCCCCAGAACGGGATAGTCGGTTCTTTGAGGAAGCACTGCCTGTGTCAAGTTTGCGTATATGGTGTCAAATGATATAGATCCAAATTCAAAAGACAGCTAAGTCACTCGAAGGACTGTTGGAGCATAACGGCCTCAGAAGTTGCCAGAACCAGATGGACACCAAACAGGCTGTAAACTGATATGGGGCTCATTTATTGCTGCCCTTCATGTTCCAACATCTGGCAACCATATTTATTTTACTGTGCTACTGTAGATACAAAGATTAGCACTGGACTACAAAGAATACATGAAGATACTAACAAGAACCTGAGGTTTGAGAAGGAGCAGCCTTGGCTCAGTACTGTGTACAGTGGAGAACCAATAATGAGGTGCAGAAACTGAGGCAGAAGGGCTTCCTTTGGTGCTGTTCCAGGGGTTGAGGTCTTGTTCCCTAAGACAAATAGGGCATGACATTTTCTGTTTTTTTCTTTTTCTCTTTGTGCTTCAGGATTATTCTTTCAATTATAAAATCACTTTACTCTGAAGAATTCACCAATAAAACCATCACACGGCTAGATTTGGGTAGTCACCGAGACATTTGTCCATTACCAAGCTGAGTATCTCAGTGAAGAACTGGAATGGCCATTCTGAAGCCATAGAGCTTCGATTGGGGGTTACACTTTCAGTATGAATTACATTTTTATGTACTTATATACTGCACCCCCCATAAAACTATGACAGAGCTGAAACTGGAAAAAACAATTAGCTTTATATCTTCTTTATGGCTTATGCATCCTTATGGCTTTTTCTTTGTGAGGCATTTGGGATGACATGAGTGCCTGGAAGGTGAGGCAGTTTGAGGTCATCCTTTGCTGCAGCGATGGCCAGCTCCTGTGCTTTGGTACCTTCTTGGCGAACTGGCCACTGTTGGCATGTGTGTCTGAATGTTCCAGGGTGATTTGGGGTGGTGCATGGCAACATGTGTGTAATGAAGGGACTTTTCTTCTAACCATTTTTCCTAAGCTGGGTTCAGGGGGGGGGAAGAACACTAGGGACACACCTCCCTGGGACAGAGCCCTCCGTCCTTCCTCCTGAAGGCTCAGCAGGACCTGTGGGGCAGTCTCTTGCAGGGTTGTCTGTCCCTGTTCTTGATGATCAGAGCGTGACATGAGTTGAGCATTGGATCAGCAGTGTGTGCTGAGGGGTCACCCAACAAGTTCCATATAATGCTAATTATGAAGGACTTTTTAAGCCAAAAAGTGACATTACTTTCCTAATTTAAGAGCCTTTAGAATCTTAGGATACAATGAATATTTCTATCCTGGTGGAGATAAACAACAACATGTTTAAACTGACTTGCTTTCACTGGACTCCTGGGTACAATAAAGGCAACCCAAGTATTTTATGAATTTTACACAAGAATTCTTTGATTACTTTTTCTACAAAGTCAGAAAGCAGTTTATGCCTTATCTAACATGTATGGTGTGTGTACATCCCTTCTCTTTCCTCTTCTACTCCTTGCTTTCCCCTCCTCTTCTTCCTCCTCCTCTTCCTTTTCATAAGCTACTACAAATACAAAGACAGTTATTTGCTTAGGGATCATACAGACCTAAGCATGGGGCTTACTGTCCCATTACTCTGGTTGGCTGATATATCCTTCACAGCACAAAATGGAAGACCATCTTGTCCATACACCACACCATAGCATTTGTGGAAGACTGAATCAAATGGATGCACAGTACATTTGTGACTCTCTAATGGGTCAGCCGCACATTTATGTAGGTCAGGGTAATTTGAGAGGAGAGCTAGCAACTTAAAAGCTCTTCTCCAGCACCCTGGCAGGGAGAGCTACTAGAGCCGTATTCTCATAGGTCAAGGCCGTACCTCCAGAAGCTCCCTGCTAAAAGAGAAGCAGTCTTGGAGGAAGAGAGTTCATTCCTCCAGATGGTTGTGCAGATGGAGAAGTGGGTCAAAAAAGAGTGAGAATTGAGACAGGTAGGTTGAGACATCTTCTAGGCAAGAGTAAAAGTAGCAAGTGGCTTTGGCTTGGTGAGAAAGAGCTAACATAAACAAGTCACTCACCATCACCCCAGCAGGTTAAACATTAGAAGCCAGGGTATGGTAGAAAGCACCCAAGGGAGTTAGGATACCCTGGGGACTAACACAGATGAAGCCTACCTTTAAAGAGAGCCTGCCACAGGAAATTCATAGCAAGTAAAAAACTGGACAAGAGATAAAAAAGGGATTAGATGGGATGGGATAATAGGTAGATTAGTGTAAGCATACTTGATGTGTAATTCGCCTCTGTATGCTGTGAATACTATTGGTTAATAAAAAAAAACTGTCTTAGACACACACAGGGCAGAATAAGGTAGGCGGGGAAAACTAAACTGAATGCTGGGAGGAAAAAAGGTGGAGTGAGGAGAAGCTATGGAGCCACCACCAGAGACAGAATTTGCAGGTAAGCCACAACCATGTGGTGATACGCAGATTAATAAAGATGGGTTAGTTTAGGATATAAGAGTTAGCTGGAAATGCACTTAAGCTATTGGCCAACCAGTATTGCAAATAATATAGTTTCTGTGTGATTATGTCGAAAGTCTGGGCAGGATGGAAACCTCCTACAACACTTACTCACACTAATAGTAATTGTGAGTAATAGTGAGAATTCTTGTGAGCTATTATTTATAGATAATTTACACTAGTATAGATTCTTGTGTGTTTCTGTGTACAATATTTGTGCACCTATGCAAAATTATTTTGTCATATTGGATGCATGCATGTTTCTACCTCTTCTTAAGATATTTTATACATTGATGTTATTTTAGGATGTATTTATCATACTGCACTATACATGTCTACTCTCATCAAGATACTTATACATTGTTTACATTTTGAGGTCATTGTCCTCATTTTCTACATGTTTGTTTAAAGATTGTTTAATATTTTAATATGAAGCCTTAGTCTTTAAGCTATATAGATATTAAGAATTATATGCGGATTGGTCATACTTATAGTTAGACTAATCGGGTTCTTTAGATACATAGAGATTATATTCGGCAAAGATAGGTAATCTTCAATCACTTCAAAGAACTGTAGAATATGGCATTTAAATAACTTAGGATTCTGTTGATATGAGATATGATTGCTCCTGGCAGCACTGATCTAATCCCAAGAGAATGTTGGGCACTGAAGACATTCCACTTGGAGCTTGTTTCCTTCTCTGCAAAACTAGCCTTTGGGCAAGAACTGCCTCTGACACTGACAAAATGCATTGTGTCCCAAGCAAGATACAAGCAAAAGAACTGCCAAACCTTGCCAAAACAGGGTAAGATGGTTTTGAAAATTTTCCTGCCTCTGAAAATGGTCTGTTAATTACTCTAGGCCTTAGACAAAGTTGGTTGCCTCAACCATGCAAATGAGATTTTGGGTGATTGCCCAGGTAGCCAGTTGTCTCTGTCATTTTTTGCAGCTTTTGAAAGTTGTTTGATTGTACTTCCTATTTACTCAAATAATATTATTTCCCTTCTCAGGTCTTTGATGGGGTTGAAGACTAGATAGTCATAGTTACTGTCTTCTCATGTCTTAGCCAAGTCATTTTTAATATAAGACTTAGACTCCTTAGGCTAGGATAACTATTGAAATATTTAACATATGTTTCTTGCTTGATGTTGTTCATGCTGGTTATAATTCTAATTTTTAAACTTGATATTTGTTCTTATTGTATATAGTTTTGTATTAGCTTGGAACTCTCTTATTTAGAGACAAAAGGAGGTACTGTGGGAATTCCTTCAGCCAATGGAGGTTAGCTCACTTTGGGTGTTATCTTGTGTGCTATAAATGCAGATGTTGGGGTGTGCATGAGCCCCCTGGCTGCTGGATTCACTTCCAGTCCCCCGTGCATGCAGAGGACTGCAGATCTCTTCTCTTTCTGTGAGTTTGCCCCCAAATAAAAATAAACCTTTGTTTTAGCCATTCTGGGCTAGTGTGGAGCTATTTTATAACATAACAGAGAAAAATGAAACTGGTATTGGGAAGGATGGGTCTGGCATTGAGACAGACAAGCATAGGGGTTGATTAGCATCATGGAACTCTGCTTGACTTGAGCTACACATGTGCTCCTTTTCCCAAAACACACCTAGCAACCTGAGCCCTCCCACTCTCATCAAGTAGCAGGGACAACCCTCTTCAAACAAAGCAGCTGGTCACAGTGGCATTAGTAACTCCTTAGCAACCTCTAGTAACTCTTAATCCATGGTCAAATACATCCTGGGGACAGCTCCTGGAACCAGGGGAGAGTGGGTTGGTCAGCCTGAACTGATATGAGGGGCATATGTAGTAAGACAAATAGTGCTCTTGGAGTTAACTTTTAGGGAAAGTCACCTATTTGCCTTATGCAGATGCATAATTGGGCATGTATGTGATTAAAATCAGGTGCATCCTGGGAGAGGACATATGCAGTAGATAAAGTCTTACTTAACTCAGTCCTGTCAATCAAAGCAGGAAATAACTCGTGCCTTGTCTCTTAGCAACCAATTCCTCCTACCCTTAGACTCATTAAAGCAAGCCCCAGACAATGAAACAAAAAGAGACCATAAATCAGAGGCCGGGCAGAGGGGTGGTTTGAAGGAGACAGTGGAGGAAGGAATGATGTAATTATATTTTAACAAATGAAGAATATGTGAGTTGCCAAGGTGTGCCATAACACGTTGCCCCAAACCAGGTGGCTTTCTGAAGCAGGAAAGCATTTTCCTATGGTTTGGAGGCTGGGTAGTATATGCTTGAGATGCCACCAGTGCCATAATCTCATGAGAGTCTTGGTAGAATCCTTCCTGGCCTCTTTCTATCTTTCATGAGAGGGACTGATCCTTGGCATTCCTTTGCCTGCCAATTAATCATGACCACCCATCCCTGACTCTGCCAGTGATCTCTGTCTTCCCATGGCATAACCTTCTTTTTGTAAGAGCACACTAAAGATTTCATAGTAAGTAGTTTGAATGTGGATGGAATCCATTTTCAAGTAAGACTCCTTCACAGTCCTAGGAGTCAGGGCATTGGCATATTCTCCCCAGGGTGTGTACTCCATTCAACTCCATTCTGAGGGCAAGAGTAGCAAGGTACAGCAACTCTTAGGCCAAGATGGGTCTTCTCAACTGATGGCACAATTGAGTCTTGGGGGATCTGCATGTCTAGTGTAAACCAAAGATGGTGGGCAGTCAGCAACGGGGTGACAGAGAATGGAGAGGTCATGTGCTCATGGATGGTTACAAGTAGCCTCTGTGTAAGGATCAGAAGAGGGTGTGTGCTCTACTGTGTCTTCCCTCTGGTGATGGCTAACATAAGCTCTTAAGTATTAGAATGATGTGGGATGTTCTTCTGTATATGTGTTCTTTTATTGGATAATGAATAGAGCTATTCTGCCAATGGCTCAGCAGGGTAAAGCCAGGTGGGAAATCTGAATAGAGAAAGTAAGCAGAGTCAAGGAGACACCATGTAGCTGCTGAAGGAGAAAGAACCCTCGCTGGAACCTTACCAGTAACCATAGCATTGTGGTGATACACAGATTAATAGAAATGCGTTAATTCAAGATGTAAGAGCTAGCTAGAAATACGCCTAAGCCATTGGCCAAACAGTGTTGTAATTAGTAAAGTTTCTGTGTGATTATTTGGGTCTGAGCAGTCGGGAAATGAATGAGCAGTCTTTTTCTACATTAGAACCTTAGTTTCTCCCCACTTGGGGCAGGGGAAGGGAAGGAGCAGGTCAAGGGAGAGGAGTGGTCAGATGATTTTGATCATAGAGGAATGAAATTACATCTTTTTTAACAAGAGGATACCGACTTATTAACAGTTTGTAAATTTGAATCCACCCCCTTTACCTAACATCAGAAAAAGTCTTAAAAGCAGAAAAAGAAAGCTCTCTTCATATGTGTCCACCCCCACCAGACTCGCACTTTGATCTCTCTCTATACATGAAAGAAACGTTTATTATCTGCATGTGCTGGGACACTGTGATGAGCAAGCTTTATGAAGCCAATAGTCCCCTTAGTCCTGTAAAAGCAGCGATCATTTAGAGTGACCCTTTGCTTCCTTCCTACCTCTGCTCAGCAGGGCTCTCCTGAGACTGTCCCTTCATCTTCTCTCTTCATTCTGGGTACCCTAGGGAAAACTATATGTCGTGGGCACAGGGAATTTCAACCACAGTCTTTAGGCCACTGAGCACATGCTTGGTTTCTCTCTGTCTCATAGGTCATGATGCTCTGAAGTGACAGTTTCCTCCTGCCACTCTGAGCACTTTCTCTTTTCAAAAGTCACTTACGCATCGCTGCCCAATCAAGCCAGATTTTCCAGGGCGGTTATAACTGGATCATATATAACACCAAAGGACTGTTGGCTTCTTGATTCTAAATCCTTCTCTCCCATATATCCTCCCAGCCATTCCCACAGATGCTACTTCCCTCAATGGCCTCCCACTGGTTCCCTTGTCCTAGATTTCCCCCTGGATTCTAATCTGTCTTCCGTGCTATAGTTAGAGCTTTCTTTCCGAAAGGCGAGAATCTGTTGTTCCTCTTTCAAACACAGTCAATGTTCCTTCATGGCCTACCAGGTAAAATCCTAACTTCTCATTGTTGGGATTCTGGATCGCACAGAATCACTCCTATGATGTGGAATTATAGCTGTTCCCCTACTATATACCTCTCCTTGAGCCTCGAGAGGAGCTCTGTGCTTGGCCACCCTGCTCTGCTATAGCCTAGAAATTCTATTCATGTTTTGAGTCCCTCTTTATGTTGTTGGGCTGCAGTCTTACTAAGAAAGCCCTTCTGCAGGTTCCTATGGCAACCCAGGTTACCAGAGTGCTAATTATACTGAATGGTCCTTTCAGTTAATACTGGTGGTCCATTTGCTACATGTTAGGCATGGAAAAATGATCTGTCCTTTAAGGGGCTTTTCGTATATAACCATGTATATAGCTTGGTTACTGTAAGGTACTTTGTTATACAGTCCAAGTGAAGTAAGGTAGTCTTGTGTGTGTATGTCTTTACTCCCTGTGCCTAGTTTATTCGGTATATGTGTTTCTTAACGATGCTTGTGAGTACATGCGTGATAGCACACATGCATGAATGAATGAACACATGAAACACTTATTATGTGTGGCATTGTCTGTAGACATATATGGAGGCAATCTTCCAGGGTATTAATTTTTGTTTCTTCTGAAATTCTTTCCTCTTCCTGAGAAGCCTCTTGTGTTTCCCAGCAGAGCTCTGGCCTGTGATCCCTAGGAGGCTTTTTAAAACTGGCTTCTCGATATTTCTCCTCTTGTGCTCCTTCCTTTCACTCTGTCCTCTCTTCTCATGACACAAGGTCCCTGGGAAGTTTCTGATTTTTTCCTTGGACAAAGAAAACCACTGCGTTTGTGATTTCAGTGTGGGGAGGAACAGACATCCCCTGAGACTTCCCGCGGTTAGGCTGGGATAGGATAGTCCTACTATTCAAAACCATGGTATTCTCACGGTTAGAGCACAGCCAGACTCCTACCACAGAAATACAGAATCTCATTCATCTGCACCTCACTGGAGATTCAGAGGAGGCAAACATGATGCTCACAGTAACTCACATGCCCCTCCATCTTACAAGATCACTTGCACCACAGTCTAGCATGTAACACCATGGGATGCTGAGCAAAGAGGCAACCATGGATTACCTGAACCCAAAGACATCAGGGTACAGAGACCTGCCTGAGACCTCCATTTCTGCCATGGTCACAGATTTTCCCCCAGGTTTCCTGGTATCCTCTCCCGCCTCCATTGCTGATCCTGACTCTCGCTTCTCTCCCCTAGCTGTTGGCCAGCAGTTCCTTTTAATGTTTTCTGACATGAAATCATATCTGTGGGTATTCTTAAGCAAGTCCCATCTCCAACCATTTATCCAAAGTTGATTATGCACACCACTGGCCTGACATTGCTTTCCTCTGTGGCTGCTGCTTCCCTGCCCACCCTGGATGTGGAGATAGGAACTCAGAGCTGGGAACAATGTTACAGCCTGGTCTCCTTAGGAATCGCTCTCTCTTTCCTTCCTTTCCTTTCCCACCTCTCTTTTAAGACAATGAGTGTAGATGTAGCTCAGCAATGGGACACTTGTTTAGAATATGTGAGGCGCAAGGGCCTACGTTTGACCCTTAGCAACACATATGAGCACACACACACATGCTCATGCAAAAATAGAAAAAGTCATAGATTTATAAAAAGTCGTAGACTACTACTGATCTGTAACCCAGGTGCTTACAGATTTACAGACGAAAAGCCTGCTGTTAGCCTCAGGCATATTAACTCAGACAGGATGAAACAGATTTTTGCTGTGGTAACAACTACACCCTGGCTTCTCTCCCACTCATTCTACATGTCCATCAAACGTTGACCAATCCCTCCTGCCCTTCAGTCCACAGTCTAGAGCCCAGAGAGACAGGATGCAGCATCTCTTATGATAGAAAACAAAAAAGAGTTCAGAGAAGATTCAGGACGATTCTTCAACCTTCTGCCGCTTCTAATCCCATCTTGAGAAGTATTGTGTGTAAGAAGGAATAAATAATTTGGCCAGTACTACTCTTGTTTTGGTCTAATGTGGGCTGCCACGTTGTTGAGATATTGTGGGTGTATTCCCTTTTATTTCTAGAAGACACAATCTCACAGTCTCTCATATACTGGAAACTCAACCTGTCCCAACTCCCTAGCCTTCCTCCAAGCTGTTGCTTTCTGCCTCTTGGCTTGGGTGGACATCACTAACATCTGCTCAGTCATGCTTCCCCAGGATGATGCCAGAAGCATCTCTAATTGTTTCAGATCACTTCCCAGACCAAAATTTTTCAGTGCCTGCCCATTGCTCAAGCTATAAAACCCCATATTTTAAGATGGTTTGTGCATGGACTGGCAAAGATGGCTCAGCGGGCACCTGCCACACAAGTCACGTGACCTGAATTTGATGTTTCCTGGAACTTCACCCTTGAAAGTTGTTCTTTAACCTCCATATAGACACCAGGGCATGAACACATGCACTCACATGAGTGCACACACATGCACACATGCACAAATGCATGCACACATCGACCCTCCCACCCCCACATACACATGCACACATGTGAGTAAGCACACACACACGATCATAATAAATAAGGTAGTTACTAAGATTATTTATATAGCTTTTGCCACACATCTATCTCTAGCTATGTTCAGAATATGCTGCACTAATTCTAAATAATTTGAGTCACCTTTAAAAAAATCCAAATTTTATACCTTTGTGTCCATTTTCATGGATGTCTCCATACAAACCTGGCACATTCTTCTTCTTACAAGCATGCAAATGCCCTCCCTATCTTTTAATAAGCAAAGCAAATATCATAGCCAATATTAAACTTTGAGTCTTGCTAGGTAGTGATGGCGTAGGCCTTTAATCCCAGTACTTGGGAGGCAGAGACAGGAGGATCTTCAAGTTTAAGGACAGCCTGGTCTACAGATTGAGTTCCAGGACAGTCATGAATACACAGAGAAACCCTGTCTCAAAAAACCAAACCAAATAAATCAAACAAACAAACCACCAAATTTTGGGTCTCACCCTGCATTGCCTAAAACTACGGCATAGATAGGACTAGCAATTGTCTACTTGGTGTGTACTACATCTTATGGAAGAGTAGTTTTCTAATGTATTCTCATTGTGTCCCTACAAGAAACATGGGTGATATTATAGTCTGAATCAAACTGTCCATGCATGTGTACAGACATGCATGTATATAAACACATGGCTTCTAGGTCTGACCAAATTGGCTTCATGCCTCACTATTAGAGCGTGCTCTGTGACTGAATAAACACTGCCTCCTGACATGGATCCTAAGAATGTAGCAAAATTAGAAGTAGACAGATCAGCAACTCTGTGACATGCCTTGAATTAAATATGCACACACTAAGTGGCAAATGCACTTAGCAAGTGTGTGCACAGAAGAGATATACTTCAAAATGGCTGTGTGTGAGCGGGGAGGAGAGTGGGAGTGTGGTTTGGATACGGAAATAAAGAAATGGCTAAATGGATCAAGTAACCCTTCAAAGAGAGCCTCTGCGAGGCCAAGGCAATGGTGGTAATGGCTATGTACATAATAAGACTAAGAAAGTTTATTATGATGGGAACTTCTGTTGCAATACCTGGGAGTTTCTTGTAGTTCTGCAGCTTTATTCAGATGCATGGAAGATAGCTGTTGTAGGAGGCAGCTTGTTTTGTTCCCAGCTGCTTGGCTCCAAAATAACCACACAGAAAACATATTATTTGCAAGACTGTTTGGCCAATAGCTTACGCATATTTCTGGCTAACTCGTATCTTAACTAACCCATCTTCATTAATCTGTGTATCAACACGAGGCTGTGGCTTACTGGGTAAAGTCCTGCCAGGTTACTTGCCTTCTTCTGACTCCACCTCCTTTCTCCCAGCATTCAGTTTAGTCGTCCCCCCACCCCAGCTCTACTCTGCCCTATCAGGCCAAGCCAGTTTCTTTATTTGTTGACCAATGGTATTCACAGCATACAGAGGGAAATCCCACATCAGATAGCTACTGTCTTGTTTGGAGTCTGTAGTCGTTTCTGGATTGCCTTTTCCATCGTGGCAAGCCCTCAGCGTCGCCTGTTCACTGCTGCCTCTCTCCCATCCATTCTGATACTTCCCTTCTGAACCCTGATTAGACATGTGAGCCATCTTCCCTTTTCTCCATCACCTGACCTCTTGTAGCTCCCTTCTCCTCAATGCCCCCAGTGTCTTATGGGTACCTTCTTCAGTTCTAATTGGTGAACTCTGTCTGGGGCTTCGGGAGCACTCTGCTTCAGGAGCAGCCTGTGGGCTGCTCAAGATTTGGTCTTTCAGCAATGACAGCTTTCATTTCCGAAGTTCATTTGGTTTCTTTGTCATAGCATTTCTCACAACATACACGATTTTGTGATCCTATCTTTTATTATTTACCACTAGTTCACGCTCCACTATTCCACTGATTTTTGTGGTCTAATTAACGAGTATTTGCTGTGATGACGGAAGGCACTGTGATCTGCCAGGTGGAGGTCCCGGTATACAGGAAAGAAACATTTTCAGGGAGACAAAGTTTATGTTGCTCACAGCCTCAGTGCATTGCAGTGGGGAAGACACGGTGGGATTGATGGTCAGGAATGAAGCATGTCTTCAAGTCTGAGCAAAGCTTGTGAGGGTGGGGCTGATGGTAATCTTCAAGACTCGCCCCCAGGAGTCTCCATCCATTAACTGCAGAAGCAGATCAAACAGTGCCATCAACTGCCAATCAAGCACTTGAGCACACAAGCCTGTAGGAATATTTTACAGTTCAGTGTAGTAGGAGCAGTGGGCTGCTTCCCGCCACTCGGCTAGCTTTACCCAAAATAATTACACGGAAACTGTATTCTTTTAAACACTGCCTGACCCATTATCTGTAGCCTCTTACTGGCTAACTCTCACATCTTGATTAACCCATTTCTAATAATGTGTGCAGCAGCACAAGGTGGTAGCTTACCAGGGAGATTTTTAACCTGCATCCATTTCGGAGAGGAGAGCTATGGCGACTGCCTGACTTGGCTTTCTTTCTCCCAGAATTCTGTTCTGTCTACTCCACCCACCTAAGGGCTGGCCTATCAAAGGCCAAGCAGTTTCTTTATTAATTAACCAATGAAAGCAACAGATAGATAGATGACACCCCCACATCAGTTCAGACCCCAACAATAGGCTCTTCTTAGTCTTCCGGTAGTGAGAGAATGGGGCTCCTGACTTCCATTTTTCAGTCAGAAGGTCTACAGCCTCATTCTCTGTGCAATGCTGGGATATTCTGCTGGAATCAACTTCTAAGGAGCTGGCAGACTCCAGCAGCAACTTAAACAAGAAGCCTTTTCACTTAACCATTTGGAGCTTTATTCTATAATTCTACACCATCACAGAAAGGAATTCCATACTCAGTCACTCTCCTGTGTAAGCAGAAACAACAGTTAAGTGTGATCCAGTTCTAGAGTGAGTCCAGCTTCCCTTGGGTCCAGCTGTTCTCTGCTGGACGGCAAGTGGCTGGAAGCCTCAGGCACCGGTGGGCACTCCTGCTCTCTGGGCCTGTGTTGGGAACAGCAGGGGTCTGCTTGATCCTGGGGTCTGCTTGGCCCTGGTCTTACATAACCCATTTCTCATTCAGGATGACTTTTGATTGTGAGCTCAGTTTTGCATGCTGTTTATCCTAGGAAACCGGAAGTGCTAAAGGAAAGCCCCATTTAGGACTTCCCTCTCAGGATGATCTACCTATGCTTGCTCTGGGAATTAGGATCTCCTCCTGATCAGTGCTGTGTTACTATCCTCTGGGGACTTGCAAACATCTCAGGTTCGATATCTCCATTTTATTACTGTTCCCGAATTAATATCCCCACAGCACTATGCCATCAGAATTTGCCCTTAAGGCATTCTTAACACTTTCGTTTGCTTAAACTTCCCTCTCCCACCAGCCAGTTCATCCTCTAGGGGGCAGTAAGGATGGTTGGTTCCAAAAGGTTTTGGAGAGTTCTTTCAGGTTCACTAATACAGTAAGAAGTGCACATTATTCTGGACTGAATTGTTTGAGAAGAGAAAGGTATTTCCAAGCTTTCCAATCAGTCATTTTACAACAACGGAGTCTTTACGAAGATCCACGCTTCCTTCCCACACTATTAGCTTTTAGAGGGAGAAAAAGTGCATATCACCAAAGCCTAGCACAGTCCTAGATTATAAATGGCCCAGGAGATCGCTAAGTGATTGAGAGCAGCAGCTGCTCTTTCCCAGGACTTCATTTCCCAGCTTCCCTCTGGGTGGTTCACAACTGCCTGTAACTCCAGCTTCAGGGGGATCCTACACACTTTTCTGCCCTCCATAGGCACTCCAACCCCTGCCAATACACACAAGTAAGAATTAAGTATTTTAAGAATATTTGTTGAAACTTCATGGTGTCATAAAAACCTTCTTTCCTCAAAATCCTACTATAGCCATCTTGACTTACATAATATAACATATCCGCTGTAACCTGAATGCCTAACTATTGCCTTTGATATTTGTTTCCTGAATTTCTAATTTTAGGAGGAAAAGAGAGACCGAATGGTTGGGCTCTTTAGGGTCTAACCTATACCCCTTGTCCTCCATCCAACTGCACCCCTACAATGGTCGATGACGGCTGTCACTGTGAAGACAGAAGATTGTTGGCAGCCTCTATACCAAGGCTCAACCTGCTCAGGTGCCTGGGGAGTTTGGGGAATGCAGCTGAGACACACACTAATAATCAATAATAATAATAAATTAAGAAATGCTTCTATTTCTCAGCATTTATCACTCTTAGCATCCGAAGCCCCCTGCGGTTCTTTGGTGCAGGCATGCTGGGCCGTCCTGCCTTCCCTCCTCCCCAGCAGAATAAAGACGTTCTGTAACTAAACTGCGGGGATTGGCAGGAATCCAAGGGGGTATTATCACCAGGCTCACAGAGCTTAGTAATCAATTAGCTTTATTCATTAGTACCATTAACTCTTTCCCCTCCAGCGCCACCTGGAATCAGTTACAGGTGGTGGGCAGATGCTTTCCAGATGTTCATAAGGACTTCATGCGGGCTTTTCCCCTTCCGTCCAGATGTTCATAAGGCCATCTTGTGGGTTTTCTTCCTTCTGTCCAAGCAGCATGGGAGGATGCCTGGGTGAGGGAAAAAGGTTTGGATTGGGGAGGAGGCAGGTAGGCAAGAGAATGCAAGAACATTTTCAAAAGAGAAGTACTGTAAAACAGGCCTGATGTTAATTAACATGGGGTTTGCAGAAAACATGGCATCCAGAGTGTATTAGCAGGCGGGGTGCTTGGTCTGTGATTGGCTCTGGTCCTTTCCTCCCCAGCCACCCCCCAGTCTGATGAGCACATCCCACCCTCACCCTGAGGAAGGCACTGCTGGTGGGTGCCATGGTGACGTGATCAATTCCCTTCTCTAGTTGTCTGCAAAGTGGGGGGGTTGTGAATGTCTCAATGAGTCACACACCACTCGGGTACAGAACTGGGGTGGCTGTGGTAGAATAGAAACTGGTGGTTTTCTCTGAGACCTTGGGGCAGATTCCTACCCAGTCTGTGCCAGTAAAGTCATGTGGCTTGGCAAGACAGCCCCAAAGCCCACGTCTATGCCTTGTTTATGCCTTTCAGCTGACCGAGGCCTCTCTGGAAACCAGGACAGAAGGACAGACAGCAGTGTCCCGTTCTCATGACCTCCTCTGTAGTCACAGCCTGTGGCTGCCTTTCCAGAGCGTTCCTTCCCGGTTCCTCGGGGAAACAGACGGAGAGTGGGAGTTGAGCAAACAGTGCAGGCAGCCACTCTGCCGGGATGCTGGACATTCATGGTAATTATCATAATAAAAATACAATTCTCACCAGTTGGTGGAGGTTTGCCAGGGGGACGCTTAACCCTCCCGACTACCCCATTAGCACTGGAGCACCGTGACCCTCATTTCACAGATGTAGGACAAGTTTAGATCCGGGCCCTGCAATGGGTGTTGGATGCCTGTGTAAGACTTCATTTCCCTGTTGTGTAGAAAGTACACATCGGTGTGGGTTCTGTGGGAGCAGCAGCGGAAGAAAGGCAGGAATAGTGAGGGAGGGTGCAGGTGGCAGCCATCTGTGGTTACCCCCTCCCCATTGTTAGCTTCAGGGGATACATTTACCTGCTACAGTTTTCTGTTGAGGCAAAAAAACAAGCAACCATCCCTGACCCGAGCTTGTATTTTGGTGTTTTTACTGGGTTTCCCAGGGGTTAATATGATCCTATTTTTGGTTGGCATCCTTAGAATTAAAATATAATGTATTCAGTGGGTGCAATATTCTTTTTGAAGCAAGTTTTCGATGAGTCTCTGTGGGTAAATTATGGTAGAAAATCAGGTAAAACTTGACCATAGATGCCTCTTCCCCCTTTTTTTGACATGAGGAACACCTTTCTCATGTCAAAATCCCATTTAGTCTTCAATGCCAGCACTGCTTGCTTTACTTGCCTAGGAGCAAGATGGCCCCTGAGATCAGGGCATCAAATGCATGAATGTGAATGTCAGGGATTACTAGTGGTTGTGTAGTCAGTAGAAAAAGACCTTGCTTGGGGGTATCTTCCCTGCAGGCTTTCTCGTTCTGGGGAGCTCACCTCCTTCTTCTCCAGGAAAAGCCTCCTGGAAGAAGGTTCAGGGCAAGTGTACCTTCAGGCTATTTTTTCATGGGGAAAATTCCCTTACATTTGCAACAAAGACTCCTGAGAGCGAGAGGGGAGCTTCGGGCCAAGAGGAATGTGACAGATGACTGACTTGTCTTGATCCAAGCCTTCCCACTCTCCCCGGAAGTCTAAAGGTTGGACCCCAGCACAGCTCCTTCAAAGGCTGTCTTTGGCCTATTTGTCTTTCAGCAGCTCCCTTAACCTGGGGCTCGGAGGAGAAACAGCTGCTGCTCAGATGAACAAGCAAACAGGCAACTGGCTGGGGGGAAAGCAAAGACCAAGACGCGGAAGGATGCTTCACGCCATATCTAATCACATTATTCTGTGTCCATTGAGTTCCTTTATACCCAGACCTGTGCAAAAAAAGCCTATAAAAGCAAAACACAGTCTCTTCCTTAGCCTAGCTACTCAGAAGGCTGAGGCAGGAGATAGCAAGTTCAAGGCTTTCCCTGGACTACAGAATGAATTTCATACTAGTCAGGGCTTCTTAGTGAGATTCTATTTATAATCAACGCAATCAGTGGGCTGAGAATATACTGCGGCAAAGGACCTGCCACTTAGGACTTGTATAAGACCTAAATTTAACTTCCAGTGAAGCAGGCCTGTACATGCACAAACACACAAACAGACACCGAACGGGAACAGTTAGAGACTCCAGGAGAAGGCAAGAAGCTGGGGGTCATCTGAGGCTTCCTCTACGTGGAAAGGGGAAATTGACAGGCAGACTTGGGCTACAGAGGAGCTCTGGAAGTTTCTGGCCAAGACAGCATTTGTCGCTGACTCTCTGAAGCCTCTCCTTTCTACTCATGAAGGTCCCAACACCCTTCACATTTTAAACAGAGACAATTCAAAGCCAGAGCTAAGTTCAAAGACAACATAAATACCTCGGTGCGACTTACATTTTAAAGTCTAAAATGGGCAAGGGCCCACTGGGTTCTGTGTCCAGAAATAAGCAGAGTCAGCCAGGGGTTTCAGGAGTTACAGAAGATCAGACGGGAAAGGTCTCCTTCCAGAGGAATCCTAAGGCCCAGGGCAGGCCAAGGGGGAGGCCACTCATGACGAAAGGACAACAAGAAGTCATCGGACTCTTTCCTGGAGTCTGGGATCTGGCTTAGTCAAGGCTGGGGAAGGGAAGCCAACCTAGCCCTCTGCCTGGTGTTAAGACCAAGGGTGTCTTGTCTAGGACAAGCAATACGGACTCCTGTTTTATAATGGGAGTCTAAGAGGTCTTCCCTCGTCAGCCCAAAGAGCAATCAGGGTTCCCTGCCCTGTGGGAAGTCCAAGGACCGCCCACCTCCATCCAGGTCTAGTAAGGTGAACATCCAAACTGCCTAGGCTCCCACAAAGCCAGTATGTGCAGTTGGATCAAAAACCCATTGCCATTGTTCTTGAGTTCTCAGTAGTCCTCATTGTCCGCTATGTTCAGCAAGTCCGGTTTTATCCCATGTTTTTTCAGACCCAGGCCAGCTGGCCTTGGTGAGTTCCCGATAGAACATCCCCATTGTCTCAGTGTGTGGGTGCACCCCTCGTGGTCCTGAGTTCCTTGCTCGTGCTCCCTCTCCTTCTGCTCTTGATTTGGACCTTGAGATTTCTGTCCGGTGATCCAATGTGGACTTGATCGGAGGAGGGGGAGGGAAATGGGAGGCGGTGGCGGGGAGGAGGCAGAAATCCTTAATAAATAAATAAATTAAAAAAAAAAGAAGACAAATTCTTCCCAGGGAAACCCACACTGGACAGCAACAGTTTCGCTGTCCCCTGAGAGTTTCTTTGTGGGGCCTTTAATCATGAGGCTTTGGGGCATTCTCACGCCAATTAATCTTTATGAGTACTCCTGTCTCACATGGTTTCTTGTGCTACCATGTCCATGTCTGTCCCTCTCCCATCCACTCCGTCCACTGTACTAACAGTTTGCCAGAGCCCAAGTTTTAATCACTGTGTCTTAGAGATCCACAAAACAAAAGTGCCTCTGATCTGCACGCCCCTTGCCTGAGGTGCCGGAAGCTGTTTGAATAGGACGACAAGCTCCCCTAAACGGGTTTGTTTGACCCAGATGCACCAGATGTGCTTGCTCACATGTGGGCTGGAGGCATGTGTGCAGGACGCACATCAGGATATGTGCTTGGCCCTGATTGCATCTGGTGGGAAATATGTTAGCCTTATGGGTTCGCCTTTAGAAGCCCTCTTCAAAGTGTGACTCACTGCCATTTTCTGGGAACACTGAAACGAACCTGGCCAGAGTTCATCATCCTGGCCAGTATTTAATTAGAGCTTGCTTCAAAATTGGCTTGAAAATTGTGGTAGTGGTCTTATTTTCAACCAGTGGGATTAACAAGCTGTTGTGGGGTGTCTTAGCCCAGGGCCCCCTCTCCAGAGCCCAAGCCATGTTACAAGCTATACTGTTGAATTTCCAGCCTCCAATATGAGCTAATTAACTTCTCTTTTCTTCTAAGGACTCAGCCTCAGGCATTCTGTCCTTGTGACTCCCAGTGAGCTAACACATGGAGCATCCTGAGGATGCACCCGCACTCCTCATGCGAAGAAAGAAGTACCCCAAAACCACAAGTGAGGACAGAGTGGAGCCAGAAATAAAGCAAAAAGACAAGTTTATAAGAAGGAAAGGAGATCTTAGAAGTAAAAATGATTGAAATGGCAAAACTGATAAATCCCACACTTGACACAAAGTTGCAAGGTATTTGGTGCAGAAGGTGTTCCGATTAGAGCAGATAAAAATATGAAAGAACCTGTGAAAGACCCGGGTGAGGCACATGTGTGGGAGTCCCAGAGGAGAACACAGGAACAGCGTGGAAAAATAAAATGGAAAGTCGTCTCTAGAAATGGCTACAAACTGAAAGGAAGCCCTCACTTCGACACATTATGGTGAAAGTGGAAGGGATTAGATTCACCAGCAAAGAACTGAATCTGGTCTCCTCAGAGAGAACCCTGCTCTGTGGGTCGCTCAGGAAAGATCCAAAAGCCCACCAAGTAACTTCACCAGAGTGCTGAGGGAAAACAGAAGTTTGGATGGATTTTCAAAAATCTAGATTCACTCTCTGTGAGTAAGAGCATCCTGGGCTAAACAAGATCAATGCAGAAACAAATCCAATTGATGGTGGCTCACACCTTTAATCCCAGTACTGGGGAGTCACACACCCTTAATCCCAGCACCAGAGGGAATATCAAATGAGAAGAGAGAGAGGCTTGGGCTGCTTAGTTTGAGGCTGCCCAGCCATGACAGAGTAAGACTTCTCTGGTGGTTGGGTTGCTTTGCTCTTCTGGTTTTCAGATTGAATCCCCCTCCCCCCCATCCCCCCAAAAATCCAGATTCACCTGATCCAGGAGGTGGCCATACATCCAGGGTATGTATCCGCTATTGCTAGGAGTCTTAGCTGGGGTCATCCTTGTAGATTCCTGGGAGTTTCCCTCGCCCCAGGTTCCTACCTGATCCTGAAATGACCCCCTTTCCAATGGTCTCTTTCAGTACTCTCTCCCCCCGCCCTCCCACTATTCCGATGGCTCATGTTCCCATCTCCACCTGCCACCCAGTCCACCCAAGAAATCTTTTTTATTTCTCCTTCCCAGGGAGACCCATGTGTCCCCCTTCAGCCCTCCTTGTCACCGAGCCTCTCTGGGTCTGTGGATTGTAGCATATTTATCTTTTACTTTACAACTAATATGTACTTGTAAGTGAGCACATACTATGTTTGTCTTTCTGGGTCTGGGTTACCTCACTCAGGATGATATTCTCTAGTTTCATCCATTTGTCTGTAAATTTCATGATGTCGTTGTTTTAACAGTCAAGTGTTGCTCCGTTGTATAAATATACCACATTTTCTTTGTCTATTTCCCATTTGAGGGACATCTAGGCTGTTTCTGGGTATTATGAATGAAGCTGATGGAGCATAGTTGAGCAAGTGTTCTTGAGGTAGGATGGAGCATCCTTTGGGTTTATATCCAAGAGTGGTATAGCTGAGACTTGAGGTAGAGCAATTCCCAATTTTCTGAGAAACCACCCTATTGATCTCCAAAGTTGGATATACAAGTTTGCATTCTCACCAACAATGAAGGAGTATTCCTCTTGCTCCACACCCTCTCCAGCATGAGCTGTCACTTGATTTTTCTGAACGTACTGGGTTGCCTTGCCCAGCCTTTACACAAGGCAGGGTGCTTAGTCTAACTGCAACTTGATAGGCCATGTTTTGTTGACATTCATGGAGGCCTGTGGTTTTCTGAATAGAAATGGAGGAGCAGTGATGAGAGGGAAGAGGGGAGGAGGTGGGAAGGGACTGAGAGGAGAGGAGGGAGAGAGGAAACTGCTGTCAGGATGTAAAATAAATAAATAAATAAATAAATAACCATTGAAAGAAATAAAATAAAATCCAGATTTAAAAACACCTGACCTTTGTCAGACAAGCTCCTACAAGAGTTAATGTCAGAGTAAGGGCTCTCAACTGTCCTTTGAGAAGTGTGTGTGTGTGTGTGTGTGTGTGTGTGTGTGTGTGTGTGTAGGTTAGAGAGCAATCACAGAAGTCTCCTCTTCCCCCCTCCAGCCATATGTATCCTCAGAATGAAATTCAGGTTTGATAGGAAAGGCAGTAGGCACCTTTATTCACCAAGCCATCCCTGAAGTCTGTATTTTTAAACATTAGGACAAGACAGACTGGGTAGTGATTTGCTGTGGGTTTGGAGGAAGGAAAGACAGCAGAAGAGAGTATAGGGCAAACCTGTATCTTCTAAAAAAGAAAATTTGAGGTAAGTATGAAGAAAATGAAGGTACCGTTTAGGTAGTTGCCTGTACGTACTCATTAGTCTTTGTGCTTTTCTGAATTCTTAAAATAAGGGGCCAGGAGAGCTGGTTCAGTGGTTAAGAATACTTATTGTTCTTCCAGAGGACCCAAAGAGTGGCTCAAAGCTGTCTCTAACTCCAGTTCCAAGGAGTTAGATGCCCTCTTCTGGCCTCTGCAGGCTCCTACATATACATGGTGCACACAAACTCCTGCACACATGCACATGCAAATATAAATAAAAATTTTAAATAAACATTTAAAGTGTATTACTATATAAGAATTCACAAGATTATCATTTTTTAAATTATGTGTATGTGCCTGTAGGGGTTCTGTGTCTATGAATAAAGGTGCCAAAGAGGCCAGAGGCATTGGATGCCCCTGGAGCTGGAGTTATAGGCACTTGTGAGGTTCCCTATATAGGTTCTGGGAACTGAACTCATAGGTGCTCTTAACTTCTGAGTCATCTCTCCACACTCCACTGTATATGGGTTTGCAAATGAACTGGACACTGTCGTAGGTAAGATGGAAAAGTTAGCATATGTGACAGCAAAGTGTAGAAATGACACCTGACTCCCTCCTCCTCCTACTGGAGTTTGTGCAAGTCTGGGCTTATCACCTTGTTTAAAATGCAGCCATTTGTGATTGGTTTAGATGGTTTTAATTTGACTATTTGTCTGATCTGTCTGTCAGAGAGACCCACATAAGATAATGTTTATAAAACAAAAATGATAACAAATAGATCAAAGATTGCATTCAGAAACCGGAGGACAGTGGGGAAGAGATCAGCAGCCTTGGCTTACATTGCCATTCTCAGACTTTCCTGCCCCAGCTCTGCCATGTAAGCTAGTGGACAAGGTGTTTGTTTACCAGTGTGATGATTACATCACGTCACTAGGAAACCAGACTCTGAATAAAACCAAAAGAGGTGTATAGTATGTGCATATGCATGTGTCCACGTGTCTGTCTATCTATCTATCTATCTATCTATCTATCTATCTATCTATCTATCTATCTATCTATCTATCTATCTATCATCTATCT
>NW_004949097.1:1734742-1739822 GCF_000317375.1 Microtus ochrogaster
TATCTATCTATCTATCTATCTATCTATCTATCTATCTATCTATCTATCTATCTATCTATCTATCTATCATCTATCTATCTATCTATCATATCTATCTATCTATCTATCTATCTATCTATCTATCTATCTATCTATCTATCTATCTATCTATCATATCTATCTATCTATCTATCTATCTATCTATCTATCTATCTATCTATCTATCTATCTATCTATCTCTATCTATCTATAGCTTAGAGTTCACATATAAGCAAAATTTAAGAGGCAAAGTAAGGTATCTGAAATAGAAAAACAGGGACGTGTTGAACTGGCTGCGAAAATTTAGGTCAGGAAAGAGAATAGTGTCTTTATGGCCCAGATGGAGTATGGAAAAGAGGATGCGTTCTGGGAGGAACATATTCACACCCAACCCTCTACTCAATGAGCTCCTCAGGCTAAAGTGGATGAAAACTAACTCTAACACTCCATCCCAGAGGTCATCTCCCTCCCTGATGCTATAGTTGGGTAAAGGGCAGTGAATGATGAGGGACAGGTCAGCAAAATTGACACTCAGTAGAGTAGATGGTTTATGAATACAGAGGGATCATAAACTCCACCCCCGTGTGTGTGTGTGTGTGTGTGTGTGTGTGTGTGTGTGTGTGTACAGGGACAGCATACAGAGAAGGGTAATTGCTTTCAAAGCCACATCTATAAACATTGGCCCACTTGGGGGCTGAGCATAACCGCTGTCTCTTGATGCCCAGGGAAGTGGCGGGCACACAAGCCATGGGCTAGTCCTGCCCCTACAGTCTCTGGTCTCCATCAGTATGGCAGTTACTGCCACACTGGTCCCTGTGGCAGTTGGGCAACAACTTAGATTGGTTTAATATAGTTTGAGAATCTGTAACACTTTTCATTTTCCTATATATCCCAAAGCACTTAGTGCTTAAAGAAATGAAGACCAAATTTTCCGAGGAACATAATTGGAGCAGGAGAGAGGAAAAGAACTCTGATAGCTACAGAGGAAATCCAAAGAGGCCTCCCAGTGGTCCCCAGCGATCCATAGAAAAGATGCCTACACAGCTAGAAGCTTCCATCATTTCCAACAATAGCAGCGACATGCGCACTGGGTACCGTTTATTGAGCGATTACTTTGTGACTGCTCCACAGGAAGTGATGACTAGTCTTCATTATTAATCTGACTGCATTTGGAATCCCCAAGGGGACACACCTCTGACCACATCTGTCAGACTTTTTCAGAGACTCCGGAGGAGGGAAGTGTCATCATGAACTTAGGTGGTGCCATCCTGTGAGCTGGAGTTCTGGCTGCCCAAAAAGGAATGGAAGAGAGAGCAGGCTGGCTGCCAGCATCCACAGTGTTTTTCTGATTGAAAACACAGTGTGACTGACAGCCTTGCATTCCTGGTGCCATGACTTCCTGCCATGATGGATTGTATCCTTCCTAAAACCACGGACAACAAATAAATTCCTCTTCTTTGAAGTTGCTTTGCCACAGCAAAGAGACAGCTAACCCATGCAAAGGATGATCTCATTTACACCTGACAGGGCTGGTTGAGAGGCTTACGATTATTATGTTGAGTCTGGATGGGGGCACAGAGGCTCAGTGGTCACACAACGAATAACCAATAGACCAAGGACTCCAACCCCACTTCATGATCCTCAAGGGCCCAAGCCCTTAAATGCTCCCGTAGAGATGTTTTCATTTCTATCAGCGAAGTGGATCCATGATTCCCGACAAGTTCAGAAACCTTCTCATTAATTCTTTACTATTTGTGTAATGCAATTTCCTCTAAGGTCAAAAGGAATACAGTCAGCGCACAGCACAGAGAGAACACCACACAAACAAGCCTACAAATAAATGAAACCGCTTCTGCATTGCTCATTTCGGAACTTTCCTCATGAACCTTCTCTCAATCAGAATCCACTCCCTACCCATTCATAAGCAATTGCTACTCTGCTTCGTGTTTCATCTGAGTCTTATTCCATATTTCATCATCATTTTGCCCCCTCCCTCGCCCCTTATGCACCAGTGGGCATCATCATTTAATCTCCATAGACATATGCTGTGGTTTTCCCAGTAGCTGTCTAATCTGCATGCTTTCCTTTTAATATCTTCCCAGCAAATTCATTTGCAGTCGGTTTTGGTTGGTTGCTGTGTAGAGAGGTTCAGTGTGGATTCTTCTGGCTGTATTCTCACAGTTCGGGTCGACACGTTCATCTGCTTAGCTCTTATAAACTGGTGGCTGAATCCAGAGGCTAATCCACCTGGCGGCAGTGGCCACTTCTCTGTCACTGGGAAGAGGCACACAGTACCTGCTGGCACACAGCTTAGGTGATTATGAACAGCACTGATATTCTAATTCTGTTAGTTCATCTCTGAAAATAACTGGTGGTTTCTGTAAAGCATCATTATAAATTCATTGAGTTAGAATATTTGAAGCTTTTACATCTATTGTAATTGTTACACTTAATGGAGCTCACAATGTCTGTTGTTGACCTACTGCAGTCGATGTGATTTGGCTCAGGCTCTTCTGCAGTAAGCTTAACAGGGTTCTGATAGCCTTTATTTTGCTATTTGATATGTAAAATATTCCAAGAACATCTCTGTCTCCCTCTGTCATCCTCTTGCTAGCCCTATGTGCTTGTATGTGCATGTATGTCGAGGCCAAAGGACAACCTTGCATGGTGCTCCTTGGGAACCGTTCATCTTGGTTTTTGCGAAAGTCGCCCACTGGCATGGTGCTAATGGATTCAAGCAGGCTAGGCTGGCTGGTGATCTGGGCAGTCCCGTCTCTCCTGCACTGCAGTTATGAGCACGTGCCATCAGTCCCTATGTTTTAAATAGGGGCTGAATTCAGGTCACCATGCTGTTCTCAAAAACACTTTATGAATCCGGTTACACGATGATCACCTGATAGCCTGCTCTAATAGTGAAGCAATGTTTAAATTATTGTTAGTTTGTCTGCAGGTTTATCTGGGGATGATGGTGTACTTGGTATCAGAATATGGCATTGGGTCTCCTGGAACTGGACCTGCAGATTGTGAATCGTCACGCTCATGCTGAAAATCTACCCTGGATCCCCTGCAAGATCAACCGTGCTCTTAACTGCTGAGCCATCTCTCCAGTCCCTGATGAAGTGGTATTCGAAACTGCACCCTGGGTGTTGGAGAGAGTCACTGTGACAGAACTGATCACACTTTTAGTCAGTTTCAATGGAATTAAATTAAATTAAATTAAATATTGCCATGTATTTCAAAATATACTCTATTGCGAATGAAATTCTTATTGAACATCTGGTTTAAAGCTTGGAGTGTAGTGTGTGTGTGTGTGTGTGTGTGTGTGTGTGTGTGTGTGTGTGTGTGTATGGCTGCACTCATGTGGTGTGGGAGAATTGTCTGTCAATCATGTTTTAAATAAATGCTGATTGGCCAGGCAGGAAGTATAGGTGGGTCAACCAGACAGGAAGTAGAGGCAAGGCGATGAGAACAAGGGAATTCTGGGAAAGAGGAAGCCCATTCCTCCCATTCCAGCCCAGACCACCCAGAAGCAAGATGTAAACTGCCCAGATGAAAGGTACCAAGCCATGTGGCCATGTGGCTAACATAGTTAAGGATATTGTGCATATGCATGTGGATGCCTGAGGACATATGGGGGCATCCTGAAAAGTCATGCTCCATTGTCTTTTTGGAGACAGGGTCTCTTCTTTGGTCAGGTACTCTGGTTGCTTAGGTTATGTTGTCTTAGTGACCCCAGGGATTCTCCTGTCTACTTCTTACTACTAGGATTACAAAGAATCACAAGAGCACTCCCTTCCCTTCTTTTCTTTCAAAAAGAAAAGCGCAGTCAGTACAGATCAAACTTGAATCCTCAAACTTCCACAGCAAGCACTTTGCTGAGCCATCTCCCTGGCCCAAAACTAGAATTTTTACTTAACCTTTTTTATATCCATGTTTTCCGCACTGAGAAATCTGATTTCCAGGACACAGGAAATACCAGAATTGTTGGTGACTCACACCAGTAAGGCCAGCATTTGGGGGAGTGAGGCAGAATGATCATCATGAGTTCAAGGGTAGCCTGGGCTAATTAGGGAGTTCTAGGATAGCCTGGGTTACAGAGTGATGCCTTGTCTCAAAGCAAACAAGTGAACAGTGCAAAGAAGGAAACAGAATCAGGGAACTCCTGTTACTTCTTTCTGCTTCACAATGGGCCCCTGGCAATCCCCAGGCCACAGCGTCTGGTTCTGTTCTTTTTATTTGCTCTCTTCCTTGGAGATACTGAGAATTGACCCTCACAGTTTCCCATGCTCGGCAAGTGGTCTACCACTGAGCTATAGCCACAGTTTGCCTTTTACCTTATACTTGAGACAGGGTCTCACTAAGTTGTCCAGGATAACCTTGAACTCTGCAGCCAAGTCAGAGTCTGCAGTTGCAATCCCCCTGCTTCAGCTACCCAAGTAGCTGAGAACACAGGCCTCCACCGGCCAGGTCCAGATACTACTACAAGTAGTATCCAACTAACAGTGCATCTTTTGGGGTGGGGGGGGGGCACCACCAGCCAGGAAATTTGACTTTTAAGTTGAAAAGGGTGACCAGACACTCGGAGTAATGGCTGTAACCACTTAAAGACAGCAACTCAGGTGTCAGGGTTGTTCTGGGCATGGGCTCACCATTATTCCGCCTCTGTTTTGTTTTGTTTTGTTTTAGATACAGTATATGATCAGAGTTGCTCTCCCTTTTTGTTTATCCCTGGGGTGGTGCTGTTTCCCCTCCTCAGTTCAGGCTCCCTGAAAATGTCCTCACAGACAGAGTCATACCCCAGGGGTTGCTCCCCAGGACAGTTGAACTTGACTCAAGCAGCAAGCAAGACTAACCATCAAAATCGCATTCCTTCCAGCTTGGCTTTTGAGCTCTGCCTACTTGCCTTTTCTGGTTTCTAGTATTCATCTCTGCCTCTGATGTGGGAGTGATTTCTTATTAATAAAGAAACTGCCTAGACCCATTTCATAGGCCAACCCACAGGTAGGCGGAGAAAATAGAACAGGATGCTGGGAGAAAGAAGCTGAGTCAGTGAGTCGCCATG
>NW_004949097.1:1742957-1754050 GCF_000317375.1 Microtus ochrogaster
ATTTAGACAAAAGGGGGAGATGTAGAGAGACCCCGCCTTTTGGGGCGGGACAGCCTCGGGCGAATGTTTTTACTAATGAATTGGAACGCGAGACTAGAGCCCTTCCTGTTTCCGGTTTTACGGTGGATCGGTGGATCGCTGAACTCCGGGTGTGTGAGTGTGTTTTTATATTAAAATTGTCTTCTTGTACCCACTGGCCTGGATTAATTAAATACGCCTTCATTGTAGAGCATGGGACTCAGTCCCGGCGCTCTTATTTCAACATGCCTCGAACTGGCTTCTCTTTTTTTCTGATCGAGTTTTCCTCCTTTATACTTTCCAACTCTCTGAGAGAATTACCTGTGCATTAACTCACCGGGGTGGCTTTTGTTCAGTACTCATTTTTGAGATGTTTTATGTGTAATTGTTTCCTGTGTTCTATAACCCAATTTTGAGTTTCTCATGCTTTAGATTTGTGTTGTTCACCTTTGAAAGTCACTTTTGAAGGCAGCTTTCAAATAAAAAGTTGAAAGTTTGATCTTTTTGTGTGCATTCTACCACCCAGGAGACATTCTTCTGCCCTTTATGCTTAGTTTTCCTTATTATGATTATTACTTTGTGTAGGATTTAGACTCAATAAATTTCTCATCCTTTTGCTGATATGAAATTAATTTTCATGAAGTTTTAGGGGAAGAAAGTTGTGTTCAGGTCAAGATAAGTCTGCTAATTTCTCCAAGCCTCCTGTCCTGTGGTTTTGAATAGTGCTGGAAGAAGTGTCAGTTGACTTGCTGAAGACACCTGCCTGTTACTCTTCCCCAGTCCACAGGGCCTATGTCTTCTCTTTTCTTTGTATTTTTCCATTTTAATTCCGTTCCTGTTTCTCCACAGTATGAGATTCACTCATGTAAACGATCCCTACCTCATCAATTTTTAATGCGCATAGATTAGATATCTCCATTCTCATCCCAACTTCCTGCAGTACCCCAAACCCCTTACCCCCCACCCCAAGCATAGCTGGAGAGGTGACAATCTCTCCCCGCATATGTTGTTGGTCTCATGCAGGCCTTTTAAACTTTTAAATGACACTTGCCAGTCATTTTGGATTCTCATCCTACTTACTAGTTTGGAGTTTTCTATGGTTCCCTATTTCAGTGTGAGAACTCAGGAAGATTAGACAAAGGTACAGAAGTAAAGGGTGGCTGTTAGGGGTGCAGAGGGGAATTGTAGATATTAGGGGTGTGGGTGGAAAGGAAGGGGTTTATTAAAAGTAATAGAGGGAGTGGATATGATCAAATAAATTGCGTGTGTCTGGGGATGTCACAGTAAACACCTTACTCTGTGGAGTTACAGACACACTGGTGGCAGGAGTGTGAGAGAGAAGGGTTCAGATTCCCAACAGGAAGCTGGGGAGCTAGTAGGCGTGGCCAGGCTCTGGCTTCTAGAATCCCTTCCTGGCATAGCACCCTGGTCTTTCATGTGTTCCCACCTCTTAAAGGTATAACACCACTTGCCCAGAGCTCTGTCCTTGTCATAAAACTTCTAATCAGTGAACCTTTGGAGTGCTCAGATCATGTCCAAACACAGCAACCATCACAGCAGCCCTTATGCCTCAGCACCTGTTCGGAGGAGACATTTGAACAACAGTATACGATTTAGAGGACAAAGCCAGGTTTAGTTCCGTTCTATGACGCTTTAGCACTGAGGATGCCTTACAGTTCAGACGCAGCCAGCTATGAAAGCGATACTCTATTAAGAGAAACGGAGGGGGCTATTCTGTGTTATTTGGTGTTTTGCCGACAGCATTAACTACCACTAGACAGAAATGGCTGCCCTCCTTCCTTCCACCCCACCGTACTTCCTGTTCAAACAGTACCAGATCTTGCTGAGAGACTGACAGCCTGCGGATGGGTGATGCGCCCCAGGCACACTCCTGAGGCACCCGTAGGAACAGATGGCCTCCTTTCTTTTTCTTTTCTCCCCCCCCGAGGCAAATATTAACTCAGCTGGCTTCTAGAATTTATTTGTGTTTAAGGTATTTTAACTAGATCCAAAGGGTATCTCTCAGCTGTAACAAGGCTAGGGAGCCTGGAAGACATAATCCATTTCGGTTCCGATACTGTTGCTTGTCTGCCTCGCGATGGGAACCTGCAAGACATGGCATGATCCTCGGGCCAGGGGCCTCCCAGACTTCCGCAGCTGTGGGCTCCTCAAACTTTAAAGTCTTAATATAGATTCCTTTGCTTGGTTGCCTTTGTGTAGTGCAGAGGGGCACTGGAGCAGGAAGGACTAGTGTGACCCCTCCAAGCTGTGCAAACAACTGTGCCCTGTACGCATTTGCAGGTTGAGTGACTATGCAAATTAAGACCCTAGCCTCTTCTTCTCTGGTGAAGTGCCTGAGCCTGAGATACCCCAGTAATGACTCCTCATCTCTTCAGGGCCCATAACTGGAACTTTAAGTTTCTCTTCCACTCCCTCCTGCACTAGAAAAGCTGAGGAACTCAGTGTGTAGATGTGTGTGTGTGTGTATGTGGGTGTGTGTCTGTCTGTCCATGTGTGAGTGCGTGTGTGTGTGTGTGTGTGTGTGTGTGTGTGTGTGTTCAAACTGCTACTGGTGGCTCCATGATTAGCTTGAGAAATTTAGGCCTTACCTACCCAGCTCTTCTCTAGCCCACAAATGTTATCACAGCATTGAGCCTTTTCAGCTCTGGAACAGAGGAGCCGCGGGCCTCATTGGGTGTTGGAAATGGGAGAGAAAGACTCAGCTCACAGTCATTGTTCTCCTAAAGCCCCTTCCTGGGGTTCCTCTTTGGGAGGCAGTTTCCATTTCAGGGGTTCTAAGAATGAGGGAGCCTTTCTGTTTCTTATAGAGAAAATGGTTGGTGTAAAGCCTGCAAACAACAAAGCAAAGATCCATCGGATGGGTTCCTAACTTGGCATGCTCAGGAGAACCTCCTCAGGGTAGTTTCCATCCCCTGATAGTTTAGTTGGGGTCGGAGGTCCTCATCAGAATAGAGGACGGCTTGACCTTCCTATGAATTCTTTTTTTTTTTAAGAGTCTAAGCTCATCCCTCATTATAATTAGCAATGAAGTTGTTCACTGTATTTAAGAAGCCAGTGTTTAACCAATAACCGGAATAAAATATGTCCCCTCTCAGGCTTTGTGGATGCTTACAGTACGGCCTCTCATTCTTGGCACGTAAGTCAAAATGTCCTCGCTCTGTCTTAATGCACAGTATTAATACAATTTTGCTCCTTTTCCTAGAGAGAAAATGAAAATAAAACAATATATATTTGGCAAAAGCATTCAATAACTAAGCTTAACATCTACTTTACAATTCCTCATCTTCTAAGGCTGCATAATTTCAAGAAGAATTTAAGAAATCTCTTACACATACATTTCAACATGCTTTTCTTCATCACAGAGGGCGAGAAGGGCAGGCCTGTCTGCCTGTGGCATCTCTTTCCTCTCTGCAACGGGCAATGTCAGGGTAGGCTGTGTAAGTCCCCCAGCCCCCCAGACTCATTCTGTCTACCCTAATTGTCTTATAGGCAAATACTGCCAAGCTCTTTTGTTTTCAGGGAATTCTCGGCTTAGAGGCAGTGGAAACCCCTGATGATTTGCTCTCCTGCCGTGCTGTCGGTGCTGTCAAACATGGCAGGTGCAAATGAAAACCCTCCAGGCCCATCATCAGCCTCCCTTCGGGCTGGCCGCCTGTGCTGCCTATGCAGATTGCCACTGTGCCTGAAGACCTTGCACCCTCGTGGTTTGTCACTACCTGGGAGGAATCAGAACAGCTAGCTACAGGGGTGTCCTTGTTTGCAAATGCAAGATGCCAGGATGCAGGACCATTGACTCGGTTACCAAGGACTTGGGTAAGGTGTGTAACCCTTCTGGGCCTGAGCTCTCCATCTGCAGAGCACACAGCCAGGTAGATACAAGCGTGTAAAGGGTAAACTATGGGTGTTTTAAAGCTGGTGAGTGTCGAGTTCCTGAGCCTTTTAGAAATGCTCTCATCTGCAGTTCATGCTCCTAATGCCCGTCACAGTCATCGCTGGCACTGATGCATCCTATCTTTCATTTCCCATCTCCTCCACTCCTCCCACCCCTGCTATCAATTACGGTCCTGGTTCTGTCTCCAGCTCTGTCTTTTCTCAGTGATGCTTTCTTCCAGTCTGGATGGATTCTGTAGGCTTCTGGGAACCCCAGGGGAAGAGCTGGTACAATGGAGCAGAATGTGTCTAAGAGCCCTCAAGCCTGTCCTAGGGAATGCTTTAGAATTCCCACATCTGTTGCTGAAGATAAGCAAAAGGGGGTACTTTCCAGAGGTCGGGTGTTAGGTGAGTATTCAGCCATCCGGGAGAAAACTCCTGAATCCCAAGAGGAAAAGATGCAAAGGGCAACAACACACATTTCATTCGCATCAGGCAAGCAGAGTCAGTACAGGGAAAATGCTGCCCTTTGATGACACTGGGAAAGACAGAAGATCAATGGAAAATAACCCCAGAGAGGTTGAGGCTTGCCATGGTACTCTTATTTGGTATTGATGCCAATGGAAAGCAGGCATTGGGAGGGGCCACTTCTCCAGTGAGAGCTCAAGGGCCCAAGAGGTTCTGACCTCTCAGCTCTGGTAACAGGGACCAACTCCAGGAAGGTCTTAATGTTACAGTGCCTCAATTCCCCCCTCCCCAGAAAACAAGGGGTGTAAGTGAATCTGTGATTTCTAACTCCCCAGAGCTAGGAGCAGGTTTTCACTGTCCTCCTCTGGGCTCCCAGTATTTCTGTTTGTCTTTGTTCTCTTACTCTCCCCAGGGTCCCGTCTGCCACCCTCTGGGAACGGAGTGACTTCTTAGCTCTGTCCTGTGAAACCAGTCCCAAGAGTAGAAGGAGTAGGTTTTCACACCAGTGTGTATATGCATGGTGTGCACATGTGTGCATGCGTGCTTGTGCGTGCATGTGTTTGTGTTACATGAAGCAGAAATGGATTCTTCTCCCAAATGTCTCACCAATGTGTAAAAATTTTCTGTTGATTCTTTTGTTTTGATTTGACTTACTTTTTCTCCCTTTCTGTATTGAAACGGGGTCTTGTCCAGGCTGTCCTGGAACTCATTATTAGACCGGGTCGGCCTGGGATTTCTGATCCTCCTTGATTCTACCTCCCTGCTAGGATTGTAAGCTGCCACACTCAGCCTATTTGCTGAAGCATCAGAAACTCTGAGAGCAGTTGTACAGTTCCAGTCTATCACAGACTCTTCCAGATCTGTAAATCTTTCCTGACAGCAGCCTTTGAAGGGAAAGGGAAATAATCTATGCCGCTTTTCAGTCCAAAGCCGCCACTCCCTGGTTATTCATCTGTTGCCCGGTGGGGGACGCAGGGACATGTTCTCATGCCCAGTTCTAAAACTGAATTGTACCCACGTGGAAACGGACAGTTTCCTGTTATCCCAGGACTGGGCATACTCAACGCCCCATGCTCGTGGGAGTAAATTCCTAAGCCAGAAAGAACAGAACTCAGCTTGTAGCTGCTGCTTGCTGGATTTGGCAATTGAAGAGTTCTAATTGAAATGTGGACCATCCATAGCTATTTAATTAAAAAAAGAAAAGAAATCCTAGAGATTTTCCTGTTGCCACCCCTACAGCAAGTCTAGTCCAGTGAGTGTGGGCACCTCTGAAGAGCCCCAGGATGGTAAGTGGTGGGACCTGCGCTTCCTCATCTGTGCCTTTCGGATGAGCTGAGCTTCATTTTAATTTGCTTCTGCCCTTGTCCTTGCTCTTCTGTCCTAGTGCCCAGTAGCCTAATAGGGAGCAAGGGAACTAATTTTCACTTATTATCAAAGGTATTCAAGGGAACTTGCTCTCTCCGTTGCTGCAGCTGGCACCTTCTCCTTTTAGGAAGCTTGACCATGGCTGGCAGTCTGATTGGCACTTGTAATCCTTTAGCGCTGCAAAGCTGGCCTGACAGGATTCAAAGGCCAAATTCCAGACAGGCCAGTGAGGCCTTCAGACTGTGAACCGGTTGGATTGAAGCCAGGAAGGGCCAATAGAGGACGGATGTATTCACTCTGGAAAAGGGGGTGGAGCCAATGGGAGCCCTTCAGGAAGAGTCAATGAAGAACAGCTATGGAGACCTCTGAAATGAGAGGATGGACCTGCTGATGGTTGTCCGTAGATACCTTTCTATGACTTTCTATGACATCAGACTTGAGGTCATGGGAAGGCTGAGTCCCAGAGGTCTAGACACAGAGTTCCTCTCTGTGTATAACAGAATCTACTGCTAAGTCTCCACCTGTTATTGCTGTGACCAAAACTAACTTGGGAAAGCAAGGGTTTATTTCTTACTGCCTTTCCAGGTAGCAGTTCATCACCAAGGGAAGTCAGTGTAGAAACTTGGGGAATGAACCTAAAGGCAGGAACTGAAGCAGAGGCTAAGGAGGTCTGCTCTTTAATAGCTTGCTCTTTACAGCTCAGTTGGCTTGATTTTTTTCATGCAATCCAGGAAAATGTCTAGTGTTGGTATAAACCCACATTAGGCTGGGTCCTTCCTTATCAGTCATTAATGAAGAAAATGTCAGGCTTCCTTGCAGGCAATCTGATGGAAGCATTTTTTCAGCTGAGGCTTCATCTCCCTGGATGACCCTTTAGCTTGTATCTAGTTGACAAAAGAGAAAAACCAAACCAAACCAAACCAAACCATACCAAACCAAACCATCCAAGCAAGCCAAAACATCACACCACTAAACCAAGCCAATAGCCCAAACCAAACTAACCAAGCAAGCCAAAACATCACACCACTAAAACCAAGTCAATAGCCCTTCAGCCTGGAAGCATTTACCCAGACAAAAAGACAGCTCTGACTCTTTTGGGACTGAGGAGTGGCATACAGCAATCTCTCACCAAGGGAACACGTGGAAGTGATGTGAGCCACTTGCAGACCAGATGGTAAAGCCTTGTCCTGGTGCTTCTTGATGGTCCCCTTGCCGTCATCTTTTTTTCCTTCTGGCTGGGAAGGCAAGCCATCCCTCTGCAACCTCTAAAGAATGCCTGTGGCAGAAGGCCCTGGAAAAAGCTTTCCAGATGCACACAAAAGAAAAAATCAAAACAAAGTAAACAAACACCCACTTGTTCTTGCACCACTGTGTTTGGGCTCCTTCCAAAAGACCCTTTTGGCAGACATATTCCACAGATGAGTAGAGATTCTGACACAATGCTCTCCATCCTATAGGTTAGGGACTTGCTGTTCTGAGAACTGAAGAGACTTAATTATACACCCAGTGTCAGGATTTGAATGATGAGTCACGATATGAACGGACATCCGTCTGGTTTGAATGTTGCGTTCCCAGAAATTTAGGCTCCTAGAGGGAGAAGATAATCACAGACAATTTGATAAAAAGGAAGACCTGATTTGGTGACTGTATCTATATATCAAGCCCAAATTTATGCCTTGTCTCTCCATGGTTCACCTGAACTGGATTTGCTTGTAGGAGAGTAGGAAGAAGTCTCATAATCAACTAACTCAGAACCTTTCAGCTTCCATTTAGCATGAAAATCCTTCTTGTAATGAAATATTACATAGGGCATTCATAGCAGGGCTTGTTGTTTTGAAGGGACCTGTAGATCCCCTCAGTATCTCGTAGCAAATCAGATCACAGCTGCTCTGATTTTTATGTCACAGATAAAGAAACAATGGCTATGGAGAGTCTATGAGATGGTAAATGGCTGAAGGAAATCATGGGTCCTGACTTTCAGAATTATAACTATTTTCATTGCATGGATGTGTTAGAGTTTTGAGAGAAACAGAATCAATAGGAGATAGATTGATGACGGGTAGATAGATAGTAGGTAGAGAGATAATAGGTGGTAGATAACATATAGCTACTAGATGATAGGCAGATGATTCAGGTAGATGATATAGACAGTAGGTAGATGATAGATGATTGATAGTAGATAGATGTAGGTGACAGATAGGTAGATGTATATAGATAGATAATAGATGGTAAATAATAGAGATATATTATGAAGAACCAGCTCATATGGATCTGGAGAACAAATAAAACTCTCAATCTATCTTTTAGCCAGCTTGTGTCCCAGGAAAGATGATGGGGTAGTTTCATTCAGTTGCAAGGACTGAGAACCATGAGATCTAGCAGCCAGTGGCAGAGGGAGATGGTTGTTCTATCTCAAGCAGAGAGAAAATGACTTTTCTTGTGTTTTTATTCCATCTTGGACCAACAGAGACTATTATGCCCCCTTCAGTAGTGAGCACGATCCCCCTTTCTCATTTTACTGATTCAGACACAACCTCTTACAGAAACACCCTCGCAGCCACACCCAAAAGCAAAATACTTCACCCTGATCTAGGCCTTCCTCAGCCCAGCCATGTTGACCTTTGAAATGAACCACTACAACTGCCTTTCTTTCTTGAGGTAGCAGACTTTGATTTAGCTGCAGATCTCAGATGTTCAGCTAGGGTAGAATAACACACAGGACAGTGGCTTACACTAAGTTTTAAATTTCTGTACAACATATTATCATCAAGTTCAAGTTTTAAAATGTATCCATTCATCAACTAAGATTTGTAGCCTGGGTGGGTGACTTAAATTAAGCTGTGAGGTGGGCTGGGTTGGCTCTTGGAAGCTTTGTGCTCACTTCTAGGCCCCTTTAGGCAGACAGCAGGTTTCAATTCCCTGTGGGTATAGGAACAGTCTCTGCTCCCCTGCTAACTGTGGTTTTTGGCCCTTTCCAGCCTGGGGCCACTATTGTCTTGAGGTCATTCCACATGATCCATATATGCTCAAGACAGGGAACGTCCTACTTACCAAAATTCTCTTTCTCTCTTTTCCTCTAGCACTTAGGGAAAGCTTGGAGAGCTCCATGTCACCAGGCTAGCCCGTCATGAGGCTAGCCATCCTGGATGATAGTGCTACCTCAAAGTCAACTGGTTAGTAACCTTCGCTACAAATCCCTCTAGACATTTCACATAGCATTATTGGGGCAACAAGGGGGACCTACTAAGATGCCTGCCTACAACTCATATGTAGTGGCGATGAATCTTAGGACACACCACCTTCTCTTGGGACCCCTGGGAACAATGATATTATGGGTTTTTTTTTCCTGTGACACATCTCAAGGCTGTGTAGACTGCTTCCCAACTGTTTCTTACAATCAGTACTAGAAGCATTGTGTCCTACCCCTAGTGAGGGTGGCTTGCTGCTGGTGACAATCAAGGAGTTTGCCTCTGCTGTCTTGCTAGAGCACATCCAGCAGGAGAGAGGCAACCTGTCTAGTTAGCTTGGACTATCACCTTGACAGCCTGGAGTTCATCTGAGAAGAAAGCCGAGCCCGAGGATTTCCTTAGAACAGATTGGCCTGGGAGTGCATGCCTTATGGGAGGGGCTAATCCACAGTGGACCAGGCCATTCTTTGGGCAGGTGGTTCTGGGCTGGCTAACAAAACATGATACAAGTGTAGAGCAAGCCAGCAAGGATGAATCCTTGCCCTCCATGATTGACTGTGACCTGGACATACAAGTCCAGAAAGTTCTTCTCTCCTGTACCTTGCTTTTGGTCCATATGCTAGCACAGCAACAGAGGGAGCTAAAACACTACCCACTGGGGCTCTCCCCTGCGCCTGCTGAACTGTGCAAGGCCCCAGTATTGGCAACACTTGCACTCCCGCTGAACTTTTAGAATTCTAAGTTTTAAACTACTTTTTTGAAAGATAGAGCCTTGAACTCACTATGTAGGTAAAACAGCCTCCAACTCCCGATCCTCCTGCTTCTCCCTCTCAAGTATCGGGATTATATGTGTGCAGAGGCATTTTCAGCACTCCAAATTTCAGGGTCCTAACAAAACAGGAAATGGTGAAGGGAAAAGGTGTAAAGGGGGGACAGAGGTGGGAGAAGGTGGGCTTCTTTAGCTGTCTTTCTGAAGTGGGTTCTCTGAAGAAGCCTTTGGGTTGGTGCTGCTGAGTGGCTTGGGGTAAAGCCGGACCTCACAGTTACAGGCTTCTGAGAGGGTGTGTTGGGGTGGAAAGTCTAGAGTCAGATCTTCACATTGTATATGATGAAGGTCTTCAGGTTCCTACTTATAAGACTCCAAGACCCCGAGTCTGGTCACCAGACTGGGCTCTGGTTAATCTAGACATTAGGGGATCGCAGTTAGAGAGCGGAAGCCCCTGGGTGCAGTCAGTGTCTGCTGTCACTGCAGGTTTCAGCCATCTTTCTGGGCAATTCCCTTCTCTTTGAGGGGAGACTGTTTACAATGGGCCTATTAGAGCCCTAATTGAGTCCTTAGCGCACCAGCCATTAGCAGTTGCTAATGAGGGAATCCAAGGGATTACAGCATTAATTATCAAGTTTGACTTCTGAGTGTGGCTCTGCCAAAGGGTTCTTGTGAGAGTCTCTGCAAAGGGTGACAGAGCGGAGAGGAGCCACTGCATATGGCTGTGCCCTGCCTGTACCCAAGATAAGCTGGTGCAGAAGTCCACTCGGGTGTGGTTACCTGGAGACAGAGAGCAGATCCCCCCTCTAAGACCTGCTGTGAACCTCCCCCCCCCCAGCCTTCATGCCCTCCAGCAAAGGCGAGCCTTGTCACTTCCCTGTGGGTTTCTCCTCCTCCACTTCAGCTTTCTCCTGTTGTCACTCTGTCTGTGGCCTTTGAACACCTCCAACTGAAGTCGTTCCAAGTTTTATTTTTAATGACACCCCATCAATACTGATCTCATGGCATTCTAACTTATGAACATCTTTTGACCCTTTTCCTTTCCCCTTCCATTCCTTCCGGTCCCTTCTCCTCCTCTCCTCCTCCTCTCTCCTCCTCCTTGATCTTCTCTTCTGCTAGTAGCTCTCATTGTTACCAGGGCATGACTCCAGCTGAACCGAGAAACTCGCCTGTCCATCTTCATTTCATGCATTCTATGCTCAATTCATTCTCTTCATTTTTTCCCAAAAGTCATATTTGGTTGTCACTCTGGAATATCCTTCAGGGATGCCCTATGTGTTCTAGGATAATGGACAAGTCCCTAAACATGGAAAGGTGAGAGTCCCACTATCCAGGGCTTCCTCCCATCTCTAGCTCCTAATCTCACCATTGTCTGTTTGTTTTTTTTTTTTTTTTTT
>NW_004949097.1:1754150-1789680 GCF_000317375.1 Microtus ochrogaster
TTTTTTTTTTTTTTTTTTTGAACTGTCTCAGTTAGGTTTCTATTGCTGTGCTAAACACCATGACCAAAAGCACTTTGCAGGAGGAAAGGGCTTACAACTCCTAGGTCACTCTCCGTCACTGAGGGACATCAGGGCGGAAACCCACTGGTGGGAACTTCTGCAGAAGCCACGGAGAAGCACAGCTTATTGCCATGGTTCTCCACCTTCCCGAGGCTGTGACCCTTAAGACAGTTCCACATGTTGTGGTAACCACAACCATAAAATTATCTTCAATGCTTTCTCATAACTGCAATTTTGCTATTGTTATGAATTGTAATGTAAATATATGATGTGCAGGATAGTCTTACATGACTCTTGGGAAGGTCATTCAACCCCCCAAAGTATTATCTACAGGTTGAGAACCACTGGCTCATTGGCTCATTCCTTAGGGCTTGCTCAGCCTGCTTTCTTACACAACCCAGGACCAACCTGCCCAAGGTTGGCATCACTCCCACTTGTAGGCCGGGCCCACCTACCTTAATCATTAAAGAAGAAAATGTCTTACAGACTTGTTTACAGGAAATCTGATAAAGCCTTTTCCTATTTGAGGTTCTTCTTCCCCAAATATGCTGAGGTTTGTGACAGAAACCAACCAGGGCACTCTCCAAGGTACCAGCTACCCACCTGTGCTTCCGCTGAGTGCCAAACTATTGGGTTTGCATCAGCACGTACACCCGCCATTTCCCTCTTGATCCCTTGTGACGCATCTTTTAAACCATACGAATGAAGCCTTCCGAACTCACCCCTCCCTCTTGTGTGCCCTGTGTGCATTTCCTCCCTGTCCCTATGCTAGATGTCTAGTAATTGGTCTCCCTCGCTGGACTGTGCGATAACTGAGCACATCTGTCTCAATATCTAGCTTTGAAATCCCAGAGTCTAGTGCACAGTGCTTGCTACACCATACAAAACCAGATAGATAGCTACCACAACTATAGTGTGTGCTTAATTAATGGATTAGAAAATTGATGAAGTTTTTCACAGCTAATTTCGCAGATCTCTATTGACATGTATTTTATTATCCTATGTGGGACTATAGTTGTCCATAATCTAGTTGTTAGTTGTTTACAATGTAATTCTTTGGAACCCAAAGAGAACAGCCTGAGCCATTAGCGCTACCCACCCTCTACCCCAGTGGCTTAGGGGGCAGCCTTGGGATCCATGAGAGCTTATTGAGCTGATTTAGAACTTGCAAGCGCTTATGAGAGCCTTGTTCTACTTAGACCCTAGAAGTGGATGTCTGGAAATATCAAAGACTCAAGAGCTTACTATTTCTGCTTCTGTGTTTTTTCTTGTTTGTGCTTTTTGAGACAAGTTTCAGGTAGCTCAGGTTGGTCTCAGGCTCATTATGTAGCAAAGGCTGGCCTGAGATCCTAACACTCTTGCCTCTGCCCCCTCAGTGATGGGATTTGGGGCATGTGGTACCACACTCCTCTCATTGTTTAAGAGCCTTCCCATTAGGGTACTTTAGAAGTCTTTGAACACAATCACGACAAAGGCTCTCAGGTCTCATCTCAACTGTGTCAAGAGATTGTGAAGAAGGTGCATTGGATCTTGAGCAGCGTCATGCACCAACAATGACAATCATTTATGTCTGTGTGGCTGTAATGATGCAGAGGGCATTAAGCCTGGATTTTCCTATTTGCTTGCAGTGTGACTGTCAAGATCATCTCTACGGTGTGTACAGAGCCTTGCCCGGAGCTGAGCTAGGACCTTTATCTAGGACTGCCTGCTATCAGGGCTCTCCACTGTCACCCCATGGTGACACATTGTCCTACAAGCTTGTGTGGTTCATTTCATGTAACTCAGGTGCTCCATCTGAGAGGGAAGATTTCTCTACATCTTCCTTTTCTCTCCATTTGTAAATACGGAAATCCTACTGAGGCACTGCACATCAAATCCTGCCAAATCGAACCAAAAGAGATAAAAACAGAGATTAAATACTGTTACCTGAGGCCAGGAGGCTTATTTTAGGGCAGAACTCCTTGAAGCTTGAGACTTTCTACATGGTCTCAAAACGAGAACGTGTACTCTCTCACTTCAAGCAACTCATTTGGCACACAGTAGGCACTTAATAAATGTTCCTAAGCCTACTGTGCAGCAGGAATGTTTTAGCAGAGATTTCCAGGACCATGTCAGCAATTCTCCTTAAGTGCATCTGAAAGAATGACTTTCCCACAAGCCACCAAGGAAATCCGTAACACCAGACCTTCAGAGTTCTCTTTGGTCTCTGAAGAATGAGACTACAGCTGTCAGTTGCTGGGCTGTTGGTGCCCACTAAAAGGTGAGTTTTTGGGACAGGGATTAGAATGGGGGAATAGATAGGCAAAGGAATTCAAAGAGCCCCCACTTTTCTGGCCCTGCAAGTTGCTCCATGGTCCCTTTACCATTGCAAAGCAAAACACATGTACTTTATTAGTGCTCCATAAATGTGCATCTAACGGCTATGAATGCATAAACTTGTGTCTCAAGTATGTTATATTGAATCATTTATTTGTACTTCTCTGCGAATGAGCCCATCCAATCTTTCCTGATATGAAGGCACACCATTCATGCAATGATGTTCAAATCATGCTCTATTGGCTCAAATGCTTTCTTTAAGGGGAATTTTTGCTGAGATAATTGTAGCATTATCTACTGTGTTGTGAAACAATATACAGATCTTTATATTCTTTACTCAATTTCTCCCAGCGATAACACTATATCAAAGATGAGGCGCTGGCGCTGGAGAGATGGCTCAGAGGGTAAGGCATCTTGGCGCTTTCACAGAGGACCTGACTTCAGTTCCCAGGACCCACATCTACCAGGTGGTTCAGAACTGCCTGTAACTCTGAGATCTGACATCTTCTTCTTGTCTCAGGAGGTACCTGTACTCATGTGTACACAGACCCATAATTAAAAGAAAATAAATAAATCTTTCAAAACCCAAAACACTGATGTTGCTAAGATGCACAAAGTTTGTATTTTTCTATTCACTCTCTCTCCACCCCCCTCTCTCTTTTCCTCCCTCCCTCCTTTCTGGTCAGTTCTTTGCTATAGTTTGAATATGCACTGTCCCCACTGACTTCTGTGGTGAGCATCTAGTTCCCAGCTGGTGGTGCTGTGTTGGAAGGCAGTGGAAACTTTAGGAAGGGAGAAGCAGCTGGAGGGAGCTGGTCCCTGTGGATGTATGTGTCAAAGCCTGGCTCTTCCCGCCTCCTCTCTGCTTCCAGTCCACCAGGAAATGAAGTTCTTCTGCCACAAACTCAGCTGTTATGATCTGCTCTGTTTCAGGGCCAAGCGACTGTGGATGGAACCTTCTGAAACCATGAGCCAATGTAACTCCCTCCCCCCAACACACATTGTTTTCCCAGATGTTTTGGCCACAGGGATAGATGACCAACTCTAATCTTTTCTGTAGCTGCATTGCACAGGCAGGTTGTGCATCAGGGCTGTAGTTAGGCATCACACAGGCCTTTCAGCATCCTACTGCCTTTCCTAGCCTCATCCTCTGATGGAGGAAGGTCATTGGTCAATAAACAAACTGCCTTGGCCCATTTGATAGGCCATCCCTTGCGTGGGTGGAGTAGACAGAATGCTGGGAGGAAGAGGAAGTGAGCTCAGACTCAGACTCGATAGCTCTCCTCTCTAGGGCAGATGCAATGAAGCAAGCCACCAGATCAGACATGCTGTATCTTTCCCCGTAAGACTGATGCTACACAGATTATTAGAGATGGGTTGATTGGGATATGAGAATTAGCCAGTAAGGGCTAGAGCTAATGGGCCAAGCAATGTTTAAAAGAATACAGTTTCCGTGTTGTTATTTTGGGGCATAAGCTAGCCAGGTGGATGGGAGCTGGGCGGCAGGAATGCTGCCCACAGCTATACTACAATCCTCCCCTTCGCCACTGCCCCGTCTCCATGACATTTTTATAGCTTCACGTGAGCTTCTACAGCACCATATTAAATGCTCCAAGGATTCCATTGTATATTGCATCTTTCTCTCCCTCCCTCAGCCTTCACACTTCAAAGGAAATCTAAAGCCTCTTCAAAACCTTGGCCTTATGGGCAAAGAGCAGAGTACAAACAGGGCTGGGATGTTCCGAAGTTTGTGATGCTGTTCTCATGGGCAGCTCTGAAAGTGGAGCAATGAAAGTATTGAAACCAGTGGCCCTCATCCCAGTTCCTCACTTGCAGACAGCAATTATCCAGAAGTTCTGACTTTGTTTTGGGGGTTGTTTGAATGAGAATGACCCCCCCACAAGCTCATAAGTTTAAATACTTGGTTCTCCAGTGGCTAAAACTGTTTGGGAAGAATAGGAGGTGTGGCCTTGTAGAGGAGGAGGTGCGACTTATGGCTGAACTTTGAGTTTTCAAATTCCCTAAACCCCCCAGTGTGCTCTCTGCCTCCTGCTTGTGGTTCCAGCTATGTGCTATCAGCTGTTCCTACCACCATGCCTTTGTGCCTCTATCAGGGACTCTCACCCTCTGGAACATAAGCCCAGCTAAACCCTTTCCTCTGTAAGCTGCCTTGACCACAGTGCTTTATCATAGCTCTAGGAAAGGAGCTGAGACAGCTTATAAGACACACCAGACACACAGCTGAGCAGTGACGCTGCTCAAGAAAGTCAAGCGTGTGGAGACGAAGCCTGGCTATCAGGTGGCAGTGGGGACAGGGGTCGGTCTGTCCAAGAACTTTGAGACACACAGCTTCAGGGCACTCTCAGGGAGAAGCATGGTGCCCTAGGACAGAGCTTCTTAATTTTCTGCTTGGGTTCCCCTTCCCTCTGAGAATACTTTACATGGTTCTAGCTACATAAGGGTATACAATAGAAGTACAGGGGTGGGGAGATAGCTTAGTGGGCAAAATCACTTGTTAAAGCACGAGGAACTGAGTTTGAATCCCCAGAACCTGTTTGGGGTTGGACAGAGTGTGAGCATCTGTAATCACAGCCTTCCCATGGGAAGAGAGGAGGTAATGACAATCCCCAGAAGCTTAGGGGTCATCTAGCTGTCCCACACAACAGGAAACACAAGGAGGAGGCCTGTCCCCAAACAAGATGGGAGGTGAGGGCTGAGAGCTGTGATTGTCCTCTGACTTCCCATACAGGCTACACTTGCCTGCATGAACATACATGAAGGCATGCTCACAGGGCTGTGTATCTACACAGCAGGTATATGAACTAAACATTTGCTCCTAATAAATCATAATGGACTTTATTTGGTATACATATAATTTTACTATTTTGTTGAAGACAAAGAACACATTTGCATGTGAATGAGATGGATATGCTTGTTTGTCTAATGCAACATGATCCAAAGACATACTAATTTGAAGCTTACATGCTGAGAAATGATGATCTGAAAATATTAAAAGACATTATTTTCCATAATTAAACCATTGTTTCTACAAGAGCAGAGAATTTTGCACGTACAGTAAAAACACTGCAATGAATTTATACTGTAGGTTCAGATCAGAATGGCCGTGTGCCACGTAGCATCTGTTTGTGGTCCACGGTGTGAAGGCAAGTGCAGGGCAAAGTGGACATGCTGTGTGTCCAGGACAAAGGCTTCAGGGACGCTGTAGGATGTAGCATGGGTGCTAACAAAAAGACAGTGGATTCATCACACATCTGATTGTGAATTAATTCAGAAACCTTTTCTTTCTTCCCATACCCACCAGGGCAATGCCACATAGGGTCAAGACCCAAGTTTGAGGACTTTTGCTCTAGGGCACATCCATGGAGGAGCTGGGCAGATTGCAAAGGAAAGCGGGTGCCTCATGGAGTCGAACACTGGACCAGGACCACAGGAAGGAAATAGAAGAGTCAAGATTCTTGCTAAAATAATTCAAGGAGAGTAGAGCATTCCAGATGAAGAAATCTAATCCACATAGATTTGGGAGGGGCATCTCACCCCAAGATATCCCAGGATGCTGGAGGGGCCTCCCACTTGGTGAGAGGCCAGCTAGAAGAGCAGGTATCAGGAAATCCCATGGTTTTGGTGAAACTTGGGGTTAGCAGGGGGTCTGTTACAGAAAAGGGGGGTCTAGCATACCTTTCTCAGTGTGTCATGGCAGTGTTGTCCTGAGGCCTGGGTAACCATACTCCCTCCCAGGCCTGCTATTTGGAGGTCCCTTCAAGCACGCTACTTCTGCCTTTCCACAGGGAGGGGATGTCTTGGTTCCTCCTATTCAGAGGATGAGCTTGGTCACCCATTCACACTCTCTAGAGTACCACGGTCAGTCAGGTTTCATATCTGACACATTGATCCCATGACTGAAAGAGCTCCACAGTTGTTCCAGAACTTTCACTGGCTTTTTGCTCAAGAGGGCTCCTTATAGATAAAATTCTCCAGGTGTGAGATGCTGGGCTCAACCTTAAAACCATAGTAGAAGATGTGAAAGCTGCAAACAGAACATGGTTACTGTGGATGCTGTCAGATAGGCCCTCCAGTGTCTATACTCAATTTGATTCCATAAATTCCCTGAAAACCTTAACGGCCAGAAACATCTTTCCTAGCTGTGCTCCAGACATTCTCGTTAGCTGGTTGCTTCTGTAGCTTACCACTTTGACTACTGATCTATCAAAACCTGGGGGCCTCACCAGGTAAGTGCTTGTAAATGTGAATGAAGGGTGAACGTGGAAAGCTTCCAGAGACAGGGGAAGTGAGGGTATGAGGACAGGAAGGATGAACTCAGTGGGGATTTGTGTGTAGGAAACCCTGTCACCGGAAGCTGTTGCCTCCTCTTCCCCTTCCTCATCCCTCCTCCTCTCCCTTCTCCTCTTCTCCTCTTCCTTCTCTTCCCCCTTTCTTCCTCTCCCTTTCCTCCTCTTATTCCTCTTTCTCCTTCTCTTTTTCCTCTCATTCTTCCTCTTCTTTCTCCTCCTTTTCCTCTTCCTCTTCCTCTTTTGTGGTACTGTTGACTGACTTCACACGTACTGGGTTAGCAGTCTATCCTTGAGTTACATCCCCAGGCTTTTAAAAAGAGAACTTTTTTATTTTGAGGTAAATTCTCACTAAAGAGCCCAGGCTGTCTTGAACCTGCTATCCTCCTGCCTCAGCCTTTCAACCAACCAGAGTTATAGGTGTGCATCCCTAGACCTGGCTGCTTGTCTTTGTTTCTGTTTGTTCAGCTCAAATCTTGTGGGAAGAGGCAGATTCTCTTCAGTGAGCTCTGGCGCCAACAGTCACTGACCCCAGGAAGAGGCTGAGAACTGCCCTTGCTTGGTCTTTCTCAGCCTAGGCGTCAGTGTCCATGTTTCCAGACCCATGTGGAAGGTTTTGTTGCTGATTCAGGCATGGGTACTGATGGAGTTCTGGTTCTCCTGGATCCCACCCAGAGACTACCCCCAGTCAGCAGTGCCCTATACTTGCAAGAGTACAGGGAACAGGTGCCTGGCCCTCTGTACTGCCTGTCCTGGCAAGCTGGGAGTCTGGCTGGCATGGTGCCCAGCTCATTTCCAAGAGCTGCTAGCTAGATATTTACTGGGAGGGAGTCTTGGCAGGAGAAGGCAGCTCGGCAGAAATGCTGCCCAGGCCCTTTCACCCACTGCGCTGTGGCAATGCAGGTTTATTGCCCTGGTGGAGTTTGGTTTATGACACTATATTAGCGGGCTTATTCCTCAGGCTGTTCCTGGTAGAATAGCTGTAGAAAAGGCATGCAGCACCTCCATCACTAGAGGCAAGATGGAATGCTTATTGTATTTCCCTAACTCCAAGGCAAAGGAAATTAGATTTATTTGAGAGTTAATCCATCACCCTCTGGCACCCTTTCAGGACAGGCCTTGAGTATAATTGCAGGATCTGGAGAAGATGGGGAAGTCAAGTTCAATTTATTCCATTAACGTCTTAAAAAACATTTAATTACGGTAAAAATTGAAAAGCATTTAATATGAGCAGGACCGCGGTTTTAACTTCTCTGAGCGTTCGCCCCACCCGTCATTGTCTTTCTGCTGTCTCTGGCGTATTGTGGCTTCGCTCGCTGGCTTTGATGGTTCCCACGAGTCTTGGTCCCGTTATCTCCTTAGCTGGCTGTGGCCAGGGGCACAGAGGTGGGATGTTTGTGCATGCACCACCTCGTCTGTGGTCCCAAACCCATCCTTTCCTTTCTGGATGGTCATTATTTTATCTTTTCTCTTCCTTTCCTATTACCTGGAGAAGTTGGGGAAGGTCAAGATGGGTCCCTGGGTAGGGTCCTAGTCAGTGCCCGACACCCTGTAGTAGTAGGAGACTCATAAGTAAGGCACCACAAAACTCATTTTTTCCAGTTGTGGAAAAACAGTATTTTATCATATTTCTTCATACTTATTTTACTATGGGGTATTGATTTTACTTTGAACTTCTTATTGGATGGTGGAATGCAGACCAACAGCTCCTCAAAGATGTCTGTCTCCCCATCCTCAAGATCTGTGTGTGAGCTGCTTTATTCAACTCAAAGAGTTGGAGGTGGAATTTCCATTCTCTTCAGAACAGGGGCATAGTCTTGATTCCCTAGGGAAGCTGTTGTTCTCTAAAGGTTTCCTTTTTGCTTTTGTCTTGATGGTACTGGGGACTAAACCTAGGGCTTTGTCTAGTGTGGGAAAAGCCGGGAAAATGAGCATCAACAAAAGAGCCCAGCCAGGCCACACCCTGCTCTTAGCCAGCGAGACTTGGGTTGGTCTCCACATCCACAGAGCTGCAGGGTAAGAAGTGAGTATTTTTACCAAAGTCAGTTCATAGGGGCTGGGAATGTTTCCAGATCCTGCCTGGAGCTGGGAAAACTTACCATCACTGGCAAAAACATTTGTTTCTGAGCATCTGGCCATTGCCTGTGTTGAACCCAGAGAAGATGCTATAGTCTGATGCCCAGGGAGGGCCTGGGCAAGGAATGATTCCGAGCCCTGGGTGGAGCTGCTCAGTTTCCACTACCTGGATAAACTAGAACAGTTTCAGTTGATGTCTCTGGGCTCTGAGCTCCTCAGATTATAGTAGATGACATAATATTTTACTGTAGCTGATATGGAGAGTAAGTAAGTTAATATTTGCGAATACATGTAACCATGCCTGGAATATGGGAAGGACATCTTAGCTATAATCTGTCCTCACTGCTGCTATTTTCTGGGCTTTCCAGAAAGATTTTAGGGCCAACATACACCTTGGGGAGGGGAAATCAGCAGGCTATATCAAGCACTTCTCCTATATAAACAATGTGATGAACACTCGTTTTCACGATGTTAGGATCTAGTCGTGTTAGATCCATTTCCCAGGAGCAGAAGCTGAGGCTTCGGAAGGTTAAGTCATCTGATGTACAGCGAGGCACTCGAAGCGGGCGAGAGGGGGGGTAAACTTGTTTTTTTTTTTTTTCCTGCTTTTAAGCAGCGCATTTATTTAAGTAACTGCCTGACAGCAGGGATGCGCGCACATTGGAAAGAGATCAAGAGAGGCAGATGGTTTAATCGAAAGGAAGCTTGGTGTGATGGAGTAAGTAAGGAAGGACCAGGCTGAGCAGGGAGCAGGGGCCAGACAGTAATGACCTTGAACAATAGGCCACGGGATTTGGGATTTTAATCTGCAGGGAGGAGAAATTCACAGAAGGCAAACAAATAGAATTGTTGAATAGGTGTACGGCAGATGTGTTGTGGGTAAGGAGCGTCCTAGATACGGACAGGTGGAGTACTACCCTAAGTGTTGAGGTAGCCAGGATCTACAAAACAACTCTGCTCTTTTAGCCGATGTGAGACACAGCTAGAGGAGTGAAAAGGGAGTGTCACCCAAGACCTGGTGTGACTGTCTAAAAGTAGGGAGGAGGCCAGAGGAGAAGAGGGCAGAGGTACAAGATTCCACAGCAAATGATCTAGGAAGTAGCCTTCGTGTGGAAAGGCCACTGACTGAAGCAATGGCTTGGAAGGCTCTACTTGAGTCTCACCTTGATTACTGGCTCCGTGATCCTTGGTGAGTGTGTGTATGCACGCATGTGTGCATGTGTGCATGCGTGCACGCGTGCATGTGTGTGTGTGTGTGTGTGTTCACACTTGCACGAGCGGTCACTTCATCTCTCTATGCCTCCATTTTTTCATGTATCAGTAATAAGTGTCATCGCATGTCCTATGCCTGTCCTCCCTCCTCAGAGAAATGTCCAAGCAGATTTACCTGAGACTGTAGCCGGGGCAGTACTTCCATGCTGAGGGCTTGAACAGATGAAGCTCACAGGTTATTACTCCTTTGGCCAGACCACAAGGTCAAGTGCCCTGGGCCTGTACCAGGATAGACTTTATCCCACCTCTGTTTATTTGAGGACAGTTTCATGCTTGATCTTTAAGAAGACCAGAATTCTCATATGCGGCTGAGAATTTTCCTTCAGAAATAACAATTACCACTCTTCACTAGGCTCACCTTAACTCCTCCCACCACCCTCCCACCGTGCCACCCCGGTTGGGATATAGGTCTTTGAGAGAGGCTTGGTTCATTATGTCATCCTCAATGAAAACAAACAAACAAACAAAAAAAAACAAACAAAAGCTAAGCTGCTGTTTTCCTTCGAAGAAAGCAGACCTGTTACAAAGCCAAGTAGCCCCAAAGGGTGCTCTCAAAATTGCATAAAGGGTTTGTATTCTCACACTGAAAACATAATTAAAATAACTCTGCATCCCTTGTCTGAGACATGGGAGGAAAATGAGTAGGAAGACAACAGAAAGAGGCAGCTCTTATCTTTTTTTTTGTAAATGAAAAACACCCCTCCCTTTCTTTATAGCGAGTGGTCATTGACATCATTGTGTCCACAGCAAGAGGAGTCTTGAGTGTGCTGGGAGGATCCAGCAGGGGGCAGTGGCTGAACTAAGGGCCTTAGAAAGCAGCAAAAAAGACCAGCACCGGTCCAAAGTAAGTAAGGTTTAGAGCTTATCTGTAGCCACACCCAGACTCCCTGGGAGCTCTGAGAACCACTTTTGTGATGTCAATTTTTTTCCTTTTTCTCTCTCTCTCTCTTTTTTTTTTTTTATTTATTAAAAATCCAAATCTTCCCCGCCACCGCCTCCCATTTCCCTCACCCTCCCCCAATCAAGTCCCCCTCCCTCCTTGGCCCAAAGAGCAATCAGGGTTCCCTGCCCTGTGGGAAGTCCAAGGAACCCCCAACTCCATCCAGGTCTAGTAAGTTGAGCATCAAAACTGCCTAGGCTCTTACAAAGCCAGTACGTGCAGTAGGATCAGAAACCCATTGCCATTATTCTTGAGTTCTCAGTAGTCCTCATTGTCTGCTGTGTTCAGAGAGTCCGGTTTTATCCCAGGCTTTCTCAGGCAAAGGCCAGCTGGCCTTGATGAGTTCCCAATAGAACATCCCCATTGTCTCAGTGTGTGGGTGCACCCATTTTGATCAACTTGATTGGATATAGGATCACCTAGGTGACAGACCAGTGGGATTGTCTCTGAGGTGGTTCCCAGAAAGGTTTAGGGGAAAAGGCAAGACCCACCATTAACATGAGTGACATCATCCCATGGGTGAGCTGCTTACCTTGTTTGCTTTCTGAAGCAGATGCTATCCGATCAGACCAGAGTCCTTGTGTCCCTGCTGCCCTGCCTTCCCTGCCACGATGCACCTTCAGACTGTGAGCCAAAATAACCCTTCCTTCCATGAACTGCTTTTGTAAAATATTGTCACAGCATTGAGAAAAAGAAAAGAAAACCAGCACAACGTTCAAGGCGAGGTTTCCTGCTGAGGCCCCAGCAGCCCCCTCTCCCCACCCCTGCTTCACTAGGAGAATTCTACAGAGAGTTTGCACTGCCTCTGAACCCTTCCGCCTCCTTCCTTCTCAATCCCGCAGATTGCCACTGTCCCATGCTCACAGCACCCTTTGTGTCCTCCTATCCTGTCCCTTTCCCGGTGTTGGAAATGTAAGCCCCGCCATGCTTTCTGAGCACGGAGACATTCCCCACAGTGCATTCTTCGCACAGCTGTCAGGCCGGGGTCAAGTGAAAATGGAGACTGAGAGAAAGAAGGAAACCAAATTGCAGCCAGCTCGCTGTGTTGAGGGCCTCCACACGCATGCATCCAACCAATTGTGGATTGAAAGTTTTGAAGAACATAATTTTTGTACTGGAAAGTTATTGAATATTTTTCTTGTCATTATCCCCTAAACAATACTGTATAACAACTCTTTGCATAACATTTATGGTGTATCGTTTCTTTCTGCAGTGCCAGGGACTGAATCTGGGTCCTGGTACATGTTGGGCAAGCACTCTACCCCCAATTAGATCGTATCCTCTGCTTACTTTCTGCTTTGAGATGGCATGACACTACATTGCTCAGACTGGCCTTAAACTCACTCTGGAGTCCAGACATGCCTTGAACTTGACATTCTCCTGCCCTGACTCCTTAAGTAGGTAGGGTCATTGGCCTGTACCACCAGGTGTGTTCTGTATGGTAAATGATCTGGAAGTGGTGTAATATAGTCGGGAGGATGTGTAGAAGTTATACGCAAATACCACATACCAGTTTATATAAGGGAACCGAACACGGGGTTCCGTTACTCATGGGGGCAATGAACTTCCGTGGAAGAGATCCCCTTCAGATACCAGGGACAGCTGTTCACAGAAGAAAAAAATGAGAAGGCCCTACCCACCCTCTCTGTGATCCTCCTCCATGGGACGCACTAGAAGATGCTGTGTACTTCCCATCTCTCTTCCCTGTAGGTGCCAGGGACAAACCTGAGATCCCTCTCTCCTTCAGCAGCGTGCCAACAAAGAAACTTCACAGGAGACGCAGGTGATCTCTGTGGGACCACATCTGGAGGCTGAGCAGACTGCTAAAGTTAAGTGCACAGGTGGTGGTCAATGAATACGCAGTTTAAGGAAAACAACCTCACCAGGGGTACTTTATTGCTATTTAATTAAAAGGTTCAGTCACAGAGTCAGTGACAGAGACAACAAAAAATTATGACATGTGGGCACAAGAGAAAGCTCAAGAAAGATGCGGTACTGGGAGAAGTAAGAAATCCCCATTCCCTGAACTGAGGGCATGGTCAGGTGATAAATAGTACCTCCTACTAGTTGCTTTGCTTTTCTAAACAGCAGAAGCAACTACGTTTATAAAGAGACAAAGGTTAGTTAGGTCGAGTTTTAGAGGTAGTGTAGTGATATTTCATTTGTATTTTAATAAATAAAACTTGCCTGAAGATCAGAGATTAAAACAGTTGCCCTGGTCAGCCTTACAGATCAGGCAGTGGTGACACACACCTTTAATCCCAGTAGCCACACTAGTTTGCTATAGAAACTGGGCAGTAGTGGTGCACACCTTTAATCCCAGCCATAGAGAGGAATACAAGACAGGTGGAGACAGCTCTCAGACACAGTCTCATTCTGAGGATTCCTGGAGGCAGGATCGTCATTTTGGACTGAGGTAGGAAGTAGGAGCCAGTGGCTGGCTGTTTTGTTTTTCTGATCTTCAGGTTGAAGCCCAATTTCTGTCTCTGGGTTTTTTATTAATTGTGCTACAAGGTTCCAAGGCATAGTGCCTGCATCAGTTCAGTTATAGTGAAAGCAGCAGATGGAGGCCATCAAGACCCAGATATATGCAGGAGATGGTGGTCATGCCTGAGCCGGGAAGGAGGAAGAGAGGTGTGGGAGAGGGAGATGGAGAAAAAGATTCCACAACCCTTTTTTGAGGGGATATCCTCAATGATCCAAACTCTCGTCAGGTTCTACCTCCTAAGGTTTTTGTCACCTGCCAACAGTGCTGCTCTGGAAACCAAATATTTAACACATGAGCCTATGGAGGATATTTACCCTCCAAGCCACAGCAGACTCACACAGCTCCAGTGCCAACCGCTGGGTACTTGATTACCATCACAACCATTATGCATGGTCCACTCAGAGTTCTGACCCTAGGAGTACCTAGAAAGATAGAAATAGAAGTCTAGAAGGCAGGGTAAATGGGGCTGAAGGCTAGCATCAAGGAAGCTTAGAAACTTTCAGGGGCAATTAGGGTGGAAAGGCAGATTTTACTGGAGTCCAGAAAGGACAACTGACATCAAATGGGTCAGAACTCAGAAGAATAAGTCTCAGGACATTTTGATGGTGTGGGAGGTCTTTCTGTCTATGTGTTGCTTTTATTGGTTAATTAATAAAGAAACTGCCTTGGCCTGTTGATAGGGCAGAATTTAGGTAGGTGGGGAAAACTCTATTGAATGCTAGGAGAAAGGAGGCAGAATCAGAGAGATGCCATGGAGCCTTGGGCAGAGTCAGACATGCCAAAACTTTAGCCTGTAAGCCACAGCCATGTGGTGATATGATTAATGAAGATGGGTTAAATTAACATGTAAGAGGTAGCCAATGAGAAGCTAAAGCTAATGGGCCAAGCAGTGATTTAATTAATAAAGTTTCTGTGTGATTATTTTGGGTCTGAGCTAGCTGGGTGGCTGGGAACCAACAAGTAGACCTCCTCCTATATTTTGACTTTCTTCAGGATATTACAAAGACCTGTGCCTCCTATCAGGTGTTATTTTAATGAACCCAGTGATCAAGACTTTTCCTTGCGGGGTTCTCAGTGTGAGGGGCTGAACCCCCTGAGAGCCACCTGCTCATTTGCTAAGTCCTGTTGATCTCAGAGTCTGTTTCTTCCCCACCAGATGTTGTCTTTGTTCAGTCTCTTGCTGAACCCCCTGCATTACTGAAACCCTCCTGCAAATAATTTCATCACCCCTACATGACTAATACTCAATGACCACCCTTCACTTTATCTCACATGTTTGAAACCATCTCTGCTGCTGATGTCCATGGAAGAATCATCAGGGCTCCCCTGATCCTGAGAGTCACCTGAGGTGGGTGTTGACATGTCAGCTCCAAGCCCCGCCACTGAGACTCTTATCTAGCAGATAGAAGACAGAGCCCCAGATGCCCATTACAATTACACATGTAAACATATTAGATGTTCTCATGGAGGGAGGCACTGTTTGTACCCTAAGACTAAACTCTCTCACATGGCATGAAAGGTCTATGTTCTGTCCCTACTCACTTCTCTGCTCTGTATCTTGACCTAAGCCTTGATTAGGTGAGCCTAGCAAGACTGGGCTGAAAATGGGAGTCAAACACTGAAGGTTCATTTGAAACACCAGCGACTGGGCAAGTTTAATTCCATCTGTAAACAGACACCTCCAACTAGACTGGGAGAAGGCAGGACCAGGGGTTGCCCATGCTGTGAAGGGTTTTTCTTCTTCTTCTTTAGTACAAAACTGAGACAATAACAGACTGCAGGCATCAGAAGGGAAGTAAGTGTGTATGTGTGTGTGTCTACCAACTTTTGGCACTGTTGGTAGTGCCTGCTGTTTTCAGGAGATACCTAGCTTACTACGTAAATTGAGGCAAAGAGGACAGAATGGTAACTGCACTGAAAACAGCTCTGTCAGTTGCTCCAAATCCTACATACTTGAAATTCTAGAGCTCCAGATGGCAGCATGGCCAAGTTGGCAAAATTGACTGCGACAATTTCAAACCCTTCTTTTGCCTTCTCCTCTTTGTCTGTGTTGCCTCTTTCAGGTGTCTCCTGACCTCTGTTGGGACCCAGGTGCTCACAGTGCTTAACCACAAATTCTTGCTTGGAAATCCATTTATCCTTTCTTACCCACCCCCATCCCTTTACTTTCTTCTTATTGTCAATTCATACTTTGCTACTTGCTTCAAGGTGACAAATGACCTGACAGAACACCCATAGTGGGTAATGGATAACTTGCTCTGCTCAGGAGTGTAGCATTTAGACTTTAACAGGAAGACCAAGTCCTACTACAGGTTAATTTATGGACAGCACTTGAAGAGAGTATATGGAACTTGGGGAAATGATATGGGCGGTCCTTCTGTCTATGTGTTGGTTATATTGGTTAATGAATAAAGAAACTGCTTTGGCCTGTTGATAGCACAGAACTTAGGTAGGCAGGGAAAACTAGGCTGAATACTGGGAAAGAGAAGGACAGAGTCAGAGGGACACCATGGAGCTGCCACCGGAGTCGGACATGCTGAATCTTTGCTGGTAAGCCACTGCCACGTGGAAATATACAGATTAATAGAAATGGGTTAAATTAATATGTAAGAGTTAACCAATAAGAAGTTAGAGCTAATGGGCCAAGCAGTGATATAATTAATACAGTTTCTGTGTAATTATTTTAGTTCTGGGTGGCCGGGATGAATAAGCAGCCCCCTTCTACAGGGAAAGGTTCTTGTCATCAGTCCCCTGAAGTTTTAATCATTTCCTTCCCTTGCAGAGCTAGCATTTTTTTCACTTGGATCAGTGCTTGGCCCAGAGAGATTGGTTTTTGACATTAAGATTCCACCTGGATCTTCTTGGATCATGAAGGGATAATCTAGCTATTACTGTGACAAAGGAGATTAAATATATATTTAATGAAAGATGACATCATTTAATTTTTATATCTTTGTAGGATTTTGATTTTAATAAATCTCATATTAAAAAAATTTATGTCAGGCCATGTGTTTCTGATCTGGGATTTATTGATTTGTGATTGAAAAAAATATGACTTTTTGTAGAGTTTTTTTTTTCTGTCTAGCCAACTAGCTCCCAAATAATGACATGGAGACTTCTTAATTATGAAAGCTTGGCCTATAGTTTAGGCTTGTTCCACTAGCTCTTATAACTTAAATCAACCCATAATTTTCTTAACCTACATCCTACCATATGGCTTTTACCTCGATCCCATTCTGTGTGTCCAACTCATTCCATGTCTGGCTGCCTGTCTTCTTCCCAGAGTCCTCTCTGTGTGTAGATGTCCTGCCTATCCCTTCTGCTTAGCTATTGGTTATTTAGCTCTTTATTAAACCAATCAGAAGGTGCCTTGGCAAAGACACATCTTCACATTGTACAAAAAGATTACTACATAACAACTCTTAGTGTGCTTCTGACATAAATGTCTTAGGCTACAGATTTCCCTCCTCCCTGTCCCTTTTCCTTGTTTACAATAAGCACTGGTCTGAGCCACTGATCCAAGTTTTTAGTGAGGACTTTTTCTCTGTTTTCCAGTCTCTGACTTTATCTACTGTGTTTTTGTGAAATATTTCTTTAAATATGTGAAGATATATTAATTTGTTCCTGCTGCACTTGTTTAATGATGTAAGGATGTGTTACATTTGTTTATGTTTTATTTATTTAATTATGAACAGATGTGTTGCTGTTCACCTTGCCTGCTTAAGGTGCCTCACTGGTCTAATAAAAAGCCGGATTGTCAATAGGGAGGCAATAGAGGGATAGGCAGGGCTGGCAGGCCGAGAGAATAAATAGGAGGAGAAAATTAGGCTTGAGAGAGAAGGAATAGAAGAGAGGAAAGAAGAAGAGAGTGAGAGAAAGAAGATGACACACTCTGGGTCAGAAGCCAGGCAGCTGCCAGCCAGCAGACACAGAGTAGAACATACAGAAAGAAAGGTAAAAAGCCATGAGGCACAACATAGATAAAGAGAAATAGATTAAAATGAGAGCTAAGATAAGACTGAACATTCATAACTAATAAAAAGTCTCTGTGTCATGTTTTGGGATCTGCTTGGTGGCCCCAACAGAAAAATCTTGGTGCAACTATTGATAGAATAGGATGTATAGGTCCATGAATTATTGTTCTAGGGCTGCTATAACAAAATGTCACAAACTGGGCTGCTTAAACAATAAAATGTGCTTCCTCTCATATCTCTGGATACTGTAAGTCTAAAGTTAAGACATGGTATATCCCATATCTCCAGCTCTTGGAGATCATCCAAGCTGGCCTTCTCTAGCTTCTGATAGTTGCTGGTAGATCCTGGCATGGAGAGGTACCAGTTTAATTCTTGCCTCCGTCTTGGTGTCCTCCCTAGGTGATCATTTCACTCTTTTATTATAAAGACTCTCGCTGTTGGATTAGGGCCCATGGTGGTCCAGTATTATCTTGCCTAAACTAACTCCGTGTCCATACTCTCTATTTCCAAACAAAGTTACCTTCAGGGGTTCTGGAGTCTTGGGAGGATGCTCTTCATCCTAACGTGTGCATTCTAAATCTCCAAGTCAACAGGCTCTCTTAATAGCCCAGGCTGGCCTCACACTTACCTGACAACTGAAGATGAGCTTGACTTTCTGATCTGGCTGCTTCTACCTCAGGTACTGAAATTACAGGTCTGTATTGTCATGCCTGACAATAAGTAGTGCTGGGTATTGTTGTCATATCAAAGAGTTCCACAATAGCCCAGAATGGAGTGTAATAAAGATTTATTTATTTGGGGATAAGCTCACAGTAAGAGTAGCAATCCACAGTCCTCTGTGTGCACTGGGAACTGGGTCCAAACTTAGACTTTTCTCAACAGTGAGACATGTCTGCTTCCGGCAGCACCAATTACTTCAGAAGGGTTGATGGGCATTGAAGAAACTCATCATGGAATTTGCCTTCAATGTGACAAGACTATCACTTTGGTTAAGAAACTGCTCTTGCCTGGACTGCTTGATGGTATGCTGTATAAACTGGACATGCAAGAACCACAGAAAAATGACTGCTGAACTTGCCTAAAGAAGGTGAGACTGTCCTTCAGGGTTCCTGCTTTACAGAAGAAACTGCTAGACATTCTGCAGGATGGAGAAAAAGCGACTGATGAACTTTGCAAATACAAGGCAAAACAGAGCTTCAAATTTCCTGCTTCACTGAAAATTCTGCCTGATATTATGGCCTGTAGGCTAAAGATGAATGCCCCAACAACACAGAAAGACTGGGTTACTGTACAGGCAGTGAGATGTCTCTGTCAATTCTAGAGTTTTGGAAGTTTCTAATAATGTACTTCCTGTTTACTTAGGTAATATTATATCCTTCTGGGGTCTTTGAAGATTTGAAGACACATAGTTATAGTTTTCCTTATTTATGATAAAAGAGAAATTAGACATGAAACTTTAGACTCACAAAGAAATATTGTAATTCTTGATTGATACCTGCTTTGTTATATGTAATTTTACTATGTTAAAGTTAAAACCTTCCTTTTTATTTAGACAGAAAAGGGAAGATGATGTGTGATTACCCTCTGTATGCTATAAATATGTTTTATTACCATTGGTTAATAAAGAAGTAGCTTTGGCCTATGGCAGGGCATAATAAAGCCAGGCAGGAAATCCAAGCAGAGATATATAGAGAGAGTAGGCGGAGTTTGGGATACACCATGTAGCTGCCAAAGGAGAAAGACGCCCACTGGAATCTTACTGGCAGGCCACAATCTTGTGGTGATACACAGATTAATAGAAATGGGTTAGTTTAAGATGTAAGAACTAGTTAGGAATGTGCCTAAGCTATTGGCCAAACTTTGTTGTAATTAATATAGTTTCTGTGTGATTAATCAGCTCTGGGTGGCTGGGAAACAAATGAGCAGTCTCTTTACAGGGTATGCAGATCAGGGCTTTGTTTGTTCTAGGCAACCATTCTACCAAGTTCCCTGTGAGATTTCTGCCTTCAATTTCTATATTCCTTATTCTGTGAACCTGTGTATACCTTCGTACATCAGCCACTTCCTGTTCTCCCAATTTACTTCTTATAATGGCCTTTAGCTTTTTCTTAAAAAAGAAAAATAGTTTGGCTGAGAGAGCTGGGCTGAGAGTGGTGGGTGTCTTAGTAAAGCAGCCTCCATTTTCTGAGAGATCTAGAGCTCCTGTGGCAGTGTTTGGATTGGAGGTAAAGGCAGAGAACTCAAGGACCCACTTCTGACTCCCTTTTCAGGAGTTTTGTCATCCAGTTGGCTTCTATGAGGTGGCTGTAGATTATTCCTGTGGTTTAGTATTTATGATTCCTCAAGGCATTTGCTTGTTTATCTGCTATGTGTAAGCATGCATGTGATTGTCTTCATGTCACTGAACACACATGGAGGTCAGAAGGCAATTCTCAGGAGTTGTCTCTCTCCTGCCGTGTGCCCTCTCTTCTTGTCAAACTTTATGACTACTTCCTGATTTGATCCTATGCAGTCAAATGTTGACGTTGGAAGTTGTGCGGATATATGCAGGCATTGCTGTGTCTATTCCTTCTGAATACTACTCAGAATCACCTTTATTTCACGGAAAATCTTTTTGCTCTTTCCTTTCTATCACTGGACTCTATACTTGTCTCTGAAGACGATGCTTCCATTTCAGGATGCAAAATCCTCTGTGTAGCGGTGTATTGAGATCCAATCTCTCACTAAATCTGAAACATTTTGGCTTCAGACAGAGCATATTCCTTGGCCACCACTTAGACACTGATCTCTTAGTTCTTATTCTTTTTCCCCTAAAGATGCTTTTCTTATCTTGTGAGTATCAAGAACCCACATCTTAGCTACTGAACTGGTGGTTCATTGCTTCTTCTTGTTGCACACCCAGGAATTCCACCAGGAACACATGGAACAGCTAAGGCCAGATTTGTAAGTATTTTATTATTATTATTATTATTTATTTTATTATAATTGTTTTTATTTTAGTTGTATGAGACCTCCCCCCATATGTGTCCATGTGTATCATGCGTGTGCGGTGCCCTTGGATTGTAGAGGGGGCAATGGAGTTTATAAAATTGGAGTTATTGCTACTTGTAAGCCACCATGTGGGTGCTGGGAACCAAACCCAGATCGTCTAAGAGAGCATCCAGCTCTCATCGGTTGAGCCACCTCTCCAGCCCTCCACAAGGCTTGTGTGCTTGCTGTTCTCTGTCAGTAGTCTAGGTCTGTCATATGCATTAATGTATCATTTTCTTTTAATCCTCTTGGCTCCCTTATTTTCTTGTTTTTTTTTTTAAATGAATCAATTTTGCTTTTCTGAGCTGAATTTCATAGGAGTATTTTCCACTTTGTTCGGTCTGCTTGTATTGTTCTTCTGCTATTCTTTTGCGCGTACTAATTCCCAGCTGAGAACGAACATACTCTTTGTAGTCACTTGCAGCTCATTAATAAAGCTTCAGAGAAAGACAGGCTCTTACCCCCAGCTGTGTGGCACTCGTTAGACACTTACCCTGCAATGGACTTCATAGAGATTTATCGTTGCCCCATGGTCTTTCAGGAGGGTTTAATCAATGAGGCTGGGTCCTTGTCCAAGCCAATTTTAAACTAAGTTGCCAAGGAAACTTTCTTGAAACAAATTGCTTTCCTGACACTGTGTGTTCTCTCACAGTCTCTCCAGGCTCTGCATTTGATGCTCACAGACTTGTCAGAGCATTTATTTAGCTCCAAGAATTGTTCAAGGTGGTAACACTTATCTCTGTTCACCTCTAACGACCTTCCTTCCCTTGAGGAAAGGAAGTAGAAAGAGAACTAAATCACTGGGGCTATTCCCTTCTGTGCTCCTGATGAGTGGAATGTTGTCTGAACAGGTTTACAAAACGGGTGGGGGGGTGGTGATGTGGTCTGTACTAGGCAAGGCCTTTGTCACTCAGCTGCTTCTAGAGACACACCTAGGTCAACAACTCTACGGTTGTGGCTAGCCAGAGACCCAGGTACATTCCTGCCATTCTGTGTCATGCAATTCTGTGTCATTTTTTTAAATAATGTGTACGATGATTAATATTGACTGTTCATTTGACAGGATCAAGGATTGCCAAGAGACAAACCTTTGGTCAGTCTTTGAGGGAGTTTCTAAATTGGGCAACCGAAGTGGAAAATCCCACTCTGACCATGGGCAGCCCATTCTCTGGGATGTGTTCCTGGACTGAATGCAAAGGAGAAAGCCAGTTGAGCACTGGTATTCATCTGTTTCCTGTCTGTGGGTACAGTGTGACTGGCCACCAACTACTGCTGCTGTGTCGCTTCCACCGTGATGGAATATACCGCCAAATACACCCTTCCTTCTATGTGTTGCTTTTTACCAGGTATTCTGTTGCAGCCAGCAATGGGCCAAATGACAATGAAGGATTTTTGTTTCAGTGTCTCTGAGGAGTTTTATTCCAGAGCTAAGTTAAGATGCAAGATAGTAGATAACAGCTCTTCTAATCAGCTCCAGCACTTTCTTTTCCTCTAAGAAGATCAAACCAAAATTATGGCGTATGACTTGTTTCAAGCCATGTACCAGAGTTTTCTACATACAGCAAAAGACCCGATAGCTACATCCTCAGGCATCTCCAACTGTGGTGGTAGGACTCAGAAACTGGGCTTTCTGACTTTTGGTTCTTACCAAAGGCACCTTCTAGGACTATTAAAGGTAGCCAGCAGGGAGGAAAATTCCTGGCCAACACCTACTTGCTTTATCCATGTGTGTGACCATGGAGTGTGATGTCATCAGCAATAGGGTCCTGTCGCCAAGTTCTGGTGGGAAACCGAGGGCCATAGCAATGCCCTGCATTCTTTTGGGCTCCTGGGAACACCCTTGACCAATAACTTGGGGGAGAGATCCCATACTTGTCACTTGGCTTTTCATTTGATTACCTACATCTTCTGGGAGGAGCATTATCCTTGTAGGGTAAATTCAACCGAACACGCACACAGTTGCACACACACACTCACATGCACACCCATAGTGGCACACAAATGCATGCAGGGTTGATAAAATAGTAGTTTTCCATATGGCCTTTACAAACATGCTCTGTGTTAGTTATCCCTCCCCGGATCCCCTTCTCTGCCCTTCCATCCCATTCCTCACCTCACATAAATATGACAAGCGTTTTGTCTGGAGGTTGGGGATCTGAACTCAGGTCTTCATACATGCCCAGCAAACACTTTACCCACTGACCCACCTCTCCAGCCCTCAATATTGTCTTTTATCTCTCAGTATGCAATCCAGGAAAACAAAAAACAAAACAAAAACAAAAAAAACATGCCAGACAGTCACTGCAGAAAGTGCTCCCTTAGGCAACCAGTTTGCTATGCAAACGACATAGAAACTGGAGGACAGACATGCCCATGAGTTCCCTGGGTTCTGTTCCATTTCTCTCGCTGCCCAGCCTTGGAGTTATTTGAGGGAAGCCAACTTAAAATTACGCAGCAACAATAATTATTTCTTGGCTCACTAAAAATGCTACCTCTGGCAATGCGGGCTTTTTGATAGGAGACTGGTCATGTCCCAAGTCCCTGTGACCTATTTGTCATGGGGGACAATTGCTTCCACATTATGTAATTGACAGATAAGTGATGTCTCCATTGCTCACTTCCCTGTCGCTTATTGCGGGCTAAGCTTCCTGTGTTTTCACCATATACTATGGGGGTTTAACTTAGCTCCCAAAGTTCTCTCATAAAGCTATTTGCTTGCTTACTTTATGCCCTTTTCTGTTGTTTCTAGTGGTTAAGGTGGTGGGGAAAACATAAAAGAAGTCAAGGCTAGATTGTCAGGAGTGACTGGCCAAGGACACAGCACACCGGAGTGGAGGAAAAGCCTCTCCTTTGGAAGTGGAATGATCTCAGCAGGTTGCTCACAGAGGAATGGGGGAGGCTGAGAACCACAGCTTCCATACCAACATGGAGGCAGATGTCTGTTTGACTTGTCTGGGCAGGCTGGTGTTTTTCTCACCCATCCAGTAGAAATAAACACCTCAGGAAATTCCTTACTCCAGGGAATCTACCCATGCTGCACAGATCAAAAAATCAGATTGAGATTGCACAGGTCTCAGAAGATGGTCCTACGACACAGACCTCCATGGTGAAGAGTCCCAGGTGCTCCTCAACTCACTTTCCTTGTCCCTGATACACCAACACCTTGAACCCCATGTCTGTACACACAGTGCTGCTTTCTGGCTGAAGTTTCCCTGTCAGATACGTCCAGTATCTCCCCTCCTCCTGCTTAGCTATCTTTTCCTCTGCATTTCCTAACCCCAACTCCTTTGAACGTGCAGTCATTAGGGGCTCAGGAGACAAGGGAACTTCCCCTGCCCTCACCTCATTCCTGCCTCACCCCGAAAAGCACAGGCAATTTAGCATTTAGACATGATTTCATATTAGTTATGACTTTCTTCCTATTGTGAAGAACCCTTAAATGGACCCCAGTTTTGCACATGACCCACGTAAAAGTCTACTGGTGTTAGCAGACAAAGGACTAAAGAGGACACTTACCAGAGCCTATACCCAATGGTAGCTAAACAATCAGTTTCCTTATTTCCTGCACTAATCTAAAGTAATCTCAGGAACTACTGAACAGGGAGATGGCATGAGACCCTGTGCACACTGCACCGAAGGGAACTCATATCTGTGTCGTAGGATCATCCCAGGGAGTTAGTAAGTTAACGCCATAAACCGGGGCATGGTGTCTGGATCTTTGATATGATGAGAGAAGGTTGTTGGTTAGACCTTGACTCAGTATCCCTCTTGATTCTTTTTCCTGGCAACTTTTGCCTTGTAGGGTTCCTTTTGTTTCATTCAGACACACATAGATCTTCCATAGAGTCTCTGAGACTCTACTTTTAACTATCCTCTGAGAGAAGATAGATAGATAGATAGATAGATAGATAGATAGATAGATAGATAGATAGATAGAGAAAATGGCTATGAGGAGAGGAAGTTGTGATTGGGCAGTTCCCACTAGAATGCGCACTCTTGGAGGGCAGGGGTTTTACCCTTCAGCTTTCTCACTGTTTCCCTTTTCCCTAGAATATGCCTTAGTTATAGAATAGAAGCCTGGTATGGTGGTTTGAAAGAAAGTGGCCTCTAAAGGGAGTGGTACTATTAGGATGTGTGTCCCTGTTGGAGTATGTGAGGTCTTGTTGGAGGAAGTGTGTCACTGTGGAGGTGGGCTTTGAGATGTCGTATATGCTCAAGATACTGCCCAATGTCTCAGACCACTTCCTGCTGCCTGGAAGTCAAGATCTAGAAATCGTAACTCCATCTCCAGCACCATGACTTCCTACATGCCTTCACTTTTCCCGCCATGCTGATAATGGGTTAAACTTCTGAACTGTAAGCCACTCAATTGAATGTTTTTCTTTACAAGAGTTGTGGTCATGATGTCTTTTCACAACAAAAGAAACCTTAAGATACCTGGTAAGAATTGAATAGAGAGATGGATGGATGGATGGATGAGTAAATGAATCATTACAGACAGCAGAAAGGGCCACACCTAGGATACAAACTGTGCCTCTGTGGTATAGGCCAGTGCCTTTTTGCTGTCTTACTGCTATATTACCAAATGGGCTTAGAGCATAGCTTGGGAGTCTGGCTTCCAGCCAGGATTAGACATCATTGCATCGCTGATGTCTTCACTTTCATTCACTATGTCCTAGATATGCTACCCCACTCTCAGGTCTCCTCCACGGTCTTCACACAAGCCCAGCACTTCCACTGACCGATTCCCCTCATCCTTTGAGTCCAAGCTTATGCACACTTCCTTGGGAATCCATACCTTTCTGCTTTCTTTGGTCTGAAAGTTTGTCATACCTCCTGCCAATTCATATATTGAAACTTAATCTCCAGTGTGACTGTGCTAAATGATGGGGGTTTCAGGAGGCCATTAGGCCGTGAGGACAGAGCTTCCATGAGTAGGATTAGTGCCCTTATTAAAGCTCAACAACAACAACAAAAGGGAGTCTATTTCTCTTTGCTACCACAGGAACACAAAGCAAGAAGACTCCACTTACAAATCAGACCTTCATTAGACAATGACCTCCTGGACTTCGGACTTTCCAGCTTCCAAAACTGTAAAAATGACGTTCCTGTTGCTTGTAAGCTGCCCAGTTCGTGTTATTTTGCCATAGCCCCTGAACAGGCTAAGACTCAACCACCCCCACCCACCCCCGGTCAAAATACGTTTGGTTTTGCACATCTTGCCTCTGTTCTCTTGTGACCAGTTGTTGAACTGTTCCATTTCTGCGGGACAAAGGCTGCTGGCACCGCATCACCTTTGTACAATCCGTGCTTGCAGAGTCTGTAGTCATGAAGCAACGAACAAACAAGTCTATTATCAGATAAAATGCAGAGGAGTTGGGGACGAGGTATTATTTCAGATTAGTCATTGCAGCCTCTGTGGGAACACACGTGTCCGCAGTAGCAATTCTCAGCAGCAGACAAGCTTTCCAAGCCAACCACAGTTTGAGTGAGAAGCTCTCACGGGGCATTTTACCGATGTGTGTGTGTGTTTTTTTTTGTTGTTGTTGTTCTGGTCTGTTCCTAGCTTGTCAAGTACATCTCAGCAAGAGACTTGATATGTCTTCATCACAGTAGAAACACAGTTACACAAATTGTATGTTATGTTGTTGATCCCTGCTTATCAATTAAATATAGCAAGCTGTGAGGACATTTATATTCATATCTAATTCAACCCTTATTGGAGTGCCTTGTTTAATTCCTACCCTGCTAGACCATACCTCACTGGAGTTCGAAAATGACTTTAGATAGATGGTATTGGAAACATGGCCTAGAAAGCTCTTAGCCAGGCTCTATGATAAAACTTCTCTATGATAAAACAATGGCCAAAAGCCACTAAGAGAGGAAGAGTTTTCTCACTTCCTGGTAATAGTCCACCATCCAGGGAAGCCAGAGTACCGGCTCAGGGCAGGAATCTAGTGGCAAGAAGACCATTGAGGAATGCTGCTTACTGGATTGTTCCCTATGGTTTGTTCAGTTGATTTTCTTATTCCACCCAGGACTCCCTACCCAGGGGTAGCACTGCCCACTATAAGCTGGATTTTTCTACATCAATTGTTTTCAAGGAAATGCCCCACAGACTTGACTACAGCCCCATCTGATAGAGGCAACTAACTCTTCAGTTAAGGTTCCCTTTGCAAGATAAGGCTATGTTGTGTCATGTTGACAAACTAACCAGAGCACGGAGCTCTATTCTTATGAAAGAGAATATTCAGTCTGATGGAGATGTTTTCTACACAAAAGCTGTAAATACAATTATAGCCTTTAATGGGCTTATCGAGAAGGACACACATTATAACTGAACATGGAAATAGGAAAGGTAAATTTATGCTGCTGCCTTAAGGGCTGGTATATGAGTGAGGGAGAATTTAACTGGACTTTAAAAGATGGGGAAGAATAAAAACGTGTTTATTGAATGCCTCCTGAACATTAGACACAATACTACTTTGGGGGATTCAAAGAATTATTATTTTTGGATCTAGAAAACATCATATTTAATGAGGTAAACCATACCCAGAAAGACAAATATCATATGTAATCACTCATAAATGGCTTTTAGACGGCTTTTAGACATAAAGCAAAAAAAAAAAAAAGGCTACAATTCACAATCTCAGAGAACTTAGACAACAAAGAGGACCCTAAGAGAGATATACATGGATCTACATGGGAAGTAGAAAAAGACAAGCTCTCCTGAGTAAATTGGGAGCATGGGGATTGTGGGAGAGGGTAAAAGGGGAGGGGAGAGGAAGGGAAGGGAGTGGAGAAAAGTACATTTAAAAATCATTTCTTAAAAATATTTTTTATTCCCATCATAGAGAGTGGGAGGAGCTATGCCACCATATGTTTGTGGGGGTCTACTTGTGGGAGCTGGTTGTCTCCTAACATCATGCATGTCCCAGGGGCAAGCAACTAAGGAATGCCAAGAGTGGTAAAGATGGTCTTCCCAAGGAAATAACACATCAATTGGTTATTCAATACCAAATAGTCATCCCCGAAAACACGTATATGCAAGTAATGTTATATAGACCGAGCAAGCTGTATTTCTGTATATACACACACATATGTATGCAACAGCAATTAATAAAAAAGACCACAAATTTGAAAGAGAACAAGGAAGGGTATATGAGAGGCTTTGGAGGGAGAAAAAGGAGAGGAAGATGACGTGATTATGTTCTTAATCTCAAAAAAAAAAAAAGAAGGAAGGAAGCTTACCAGGTAGGTATATACCTATACAGCTTCAGCACTCAAGAGTCTGAAGCAGGAGGAACTTAAATTCAAGGTCAGGTTATACAGCACAAGTTATTATAAGAGAAAGAAAGAAAGTATATGGTTGTGAGACGTTAGGCAGTTAACTTAGGTCAAGTAACTTTGTTCAAAACAGGTTCTCATATAGCTCACACTGGCCTGAAGACTCAGCTGGGTAGCCTTGAACTCCTGATCTTGTCTCCACTTCCCAAGTGCTGGGGTCACAAGCATTTGCTCACCGCAACTGGCCTAATGATGTTTTTTATCTTTAAAAAATTGGCATTTGGACAGGAGAGTCGGCTCACTGCTTTAGACACTGACTGCTTTTCTGGAGGACCCAGGTTCTATTCCCAGAACCTACATGCCAGTCCACAGCTGTCAGTTACTCCAGTTCCAAGGGATCTGACATTCTGCCCTTCTTCTGGAACTCCAAGAGCAATAGACACACATATGCTGCACAGACATCAGATTCAAAGAATTATAAGACAGAACATTTGTACTTGTCAAATTTATGATCAGTTGTAGATATATGACAAAATGAGTGGAGAATTAAATGACATGAGAAATAATGTTGGTGCTGTCATGAGGCATTAAGATTAATGATACGACGAAAAACATAGAGAAAGATAACTTTAGGAGTTCACAAAAGGTGGGTTGGGAAGGAGTCTCTGAAGACACAGGACTGTTTTGACTTAGAAGGATGTGAGCTTAGCTCAGAGGATGATGATGACATCATCAGAGAGGAAAATACACAGGCAAAGGTACTGAGGCGGAGCAGGAGAGATGGAGGGGGATACACCAGGGAGAGCAGGTAGAGCTTGCACCAACAGAAAACTGAGCTGTTGAGAATAATGCTGGGGAGAAAGATTAAATCTGTGTTATGAAGGCAGCAAGTGCCAAACCATTGAATCCACACATCACCCTTCACACAAGAGCTGCTGGAGACTTGGTATAAGAATTTGATATTTGGAGCTGGGACAAACATACATTTTGGATGTTTCAAGCCTTCATCTTAGGAGGATTCAGTGCACCCAATACATGTGTGCTGTTTTATTGAGCACCTGCTCTTGGACGGCTGTCAGCTTACATATTGAAACTGTTAACACTGATAAGACAGGACCCCAGTTTCAAAGTTCTTATAGTCTGAAGTGAATAGCAATACTCCACAGGCAGTATTAGAGCACTCAGAATCTTCCAGCAGCAGTAGAAATGGCCACACACAGACATTTAGGGATAAGGAGTGTCTTCTCTCCTCTGTATGGGATGGATGGACAGTGAAACTCCAGTTTAGGTGTGCAGGGCTTGAGGTAACAGAGGAGTGTTCAGAGGGCATTAACAAACGAAGAAAGAGGGTGCAGATGGTAGAAGAAGATGCTCTGGCAAAGGAAAGACACAGATGCAGGACTCTGAACATTCCCCAGCAACCAAGGTAGGAATCAATTAAGGTGGGATCAGGAGTCAGGGCAGAGTTGGGGCAGTGTGTCACTGAGAGAAAGGGCAGCCTTTATTCAACAGTGGGCTGCAGGCTGCTTCCCAGGTCTCAAGGATGGAATGATTGAGTGGGGGCCATTGGGAGGCCTGGAGAGACGTCTCTGGAATTGACTGCTCTTGCAGAGGACCTGGGTTCAGTTCCCAGGACCACGTGAATGCTCACAATCATCTGTAACTCTACTTCCAGGGGATCGGATGCCCTCTTCTGGTCTGTACCCACAGTAGGCACGCAGATGGTTGCATGCATACATGCAGGCAAAACAGCTATGCCCATGCAATAGAAGGAAAGAATTAAAGGGCTTGGAGCATGTAGTCAGGCACTCTCTACTCCTGTGATTTTTCTGATCAAAAACTAAATAATCAAACTACATAAATCATACAAATCCCCCCAACTTGGCGAGAAATCAGGTCAGCTAAAGGGATTTAAGCTGTAGTGCTTTTCAAGAGAGGTATTTTTACAGATAAAGCACAGAAGTTCCTTATTTTATTACTAAAACGTTTAGAACTATGGAAGCTTATAGATGACTCCCACTTTATATACTTAACAAATCAAGGGCAAAAGATTGTTTAGTGTTTCCTGACTTGCATTTGAGGAGGTTGCCTGAGGGTTAGAGCAGGGCATCTTACCTGGAAGGCGACGTTATCACTTCCAACCCACCACCACCTATGCTGCACACCAGCGCCACTGGCTCAGGTGTGTAAGGCTGAGAACCGCTGGTGCGTTAGGTGAGCCCCAGGACTCTTGTGCCTCGATGTTCCTGTAGTGTTGTGATTCGATGCTGGTCGGGAGTGTCTCTCCAGAGGGGCAAGAACAAGATCCAGTGCACGTTTAAGTATTCCATATGTGTTTAAATCTACGGACAAACTGATGGAGGCCTTAGGACACTGGAGTTTCAATGATCTGGGAAAGTAGATGGAAAAGCAAAGGGAGTGGCTTCTGAGACAACCTTCCTCTTCTTGAACGCCCATTAGGCCACGTATCTGAACGCTGCTAAGAGCGGCTGAGATCGGATGCAAGGAATCATTTACTCGCAGTGAAACTGACAGGTACTGGACTATAATTGTCAAAAAGATGAGAGTGGCAGAGGGCTAGAAGTGCTTGAAAGGGGAGGCAATGCTTACTGGGGCTTTAACCCTTTTCTCCCCACTGTGCACTGGCTCTGTAACCAATGTCTTTCTTTAATGCCTGTATGTGAGCAGATCCTCTATTTTTGGGAGTTTAGATACTAACCACCTACTGACCACTCTGAAGGCACAAATCCAGTCCATTTCATACTCTGCATTCCCTTGGAAAGTGATGTCATATATGTTCAATGGACATTAACTCAAGAGTGCCTGAGACCAAGGTGTCACGAGCAACGAACAACAGATATATATGAGAAGTGTGTGTGCGTGTGTGTGAGCGTGTGCCCGTAGGATGTGTGTATGTGTGTGTGTTTCTTGTAACCATGCCAACTGTCTTTCCACTCTCAGGAGACACTTGCCTCCTTTTTCTCACCCACCACAGGGCTCAGCATCATTGCTTGTTTTGAATTGCAGGATATCTGTTTCACCCAATGACACCAGCAAAGCAAGACACAGACCTGAGTTCACTGTGTTTCTCTCCAGCCTTGCGCGCTACCATATGCTTTCATCCATTTAAAAATAACCTCCTACTGTGGCCAGACATTGACTATAAGCACAGTTGGAGCCTTGGACAATGGTTATCTTCACTTGACGGGCAATGCTCTGCTGAAAAAATATCAGAAGGACCTTAATGCATGCGTTCTCTCTCTCTCTCTCTCTCTCTCTCTCCTCTCATCTCTCTCTCTCTCTCTCTCTCCCCGCCTGCTTCACTCCGAGAGGATGTTATTTCCCCCTCTTCCCTTCTGTCAGCTTCCTGCTCCCGCTCCTTTTCCTTTTCCACCCTCAATTTTATATTCAGCGTTGCTTTGAACACAACAAAAATACTGCCAGAGATAGTTCTAATTGCACATGAATTTTGTCATATTTCATAGATTTTCTTCTTAGCTCGAGTAGCTCAAGTTGACCTGTAAGAAGTAAAAAGAATTAATGTGATAGCTCCCCCCACCCCCACTCTTTGTTCTATTAAAAAAATCCCCCCCTCATCTTGATATGGGCCTATTTTTATTCCCTGTCCTCTGCATCCTCATTTAAACCTGAAATATTGATGAATCCCACTTGGAGCTCAGCATTCACCAGCAGAACCACAGCTCAGCTCAGTACAGGTGGATGCAAACTTGCTAACTCCTCAGAGGACAGCAGCAGAGAGATGAAGGCCGATGTGGACACTCATGGCTGATTTGAATGCTTTGTGTTTGAGGTGTAGTCACATGGGTGGTGCAGGGGGTAGATTCTGAGGAATGATCCAGGAGATTCCTCTAGGTCAGGAGGATATGGGGAAAAACATGACCCTAATGGCTAGCTGTGAGCTCCAGGAACGATGCTGGCAGCTTCATCCTGGGCCTAGGCTTGAACTACTCTAAGGAGTTTCCTAGAAGACAAGGGCACCATTTCTCATCCCCTAGATCTACTCTTCCAGAGAAAATTTAGACAGTGTGTATAAAAGCACTTAGCTTTATTTAGGATGGCATCAAAGGGTAGTAGTTATCTCATAGGACAGAGAAAATCTAGACTGTATGTAAAAGCATTCAGCAAAGGGTTTGCCATTTAGGATGCTATCGAAAGGTAGTATGATTGTTATGTATTATCTCTTCGCTCACGTTCACTTGTAATCAGAAAATGTGACCATCCTTCCTTCAGTTGTCTCCTGGGCAGTACTTCATTCATGAAAATGGTGTTCAAAACCAATCATTTACCAGGTACAAGCTTGTAATTGCAGCATTTAGGGTACAAAGGTGGTAGGGTTGTGAGTTCAAGACCAGTCTAGGCTACATAGCAAGACTCTGTTTCAATAGAAGGGTGGACGGAGGCTAGGATGCTTGGGTTGTGGATCACTTGACTAGCGTGTGCAAGATTCTGAGTTTGAGCCTCAAGACTATAGCACACCAGATAACTAAAACCTATCACTAGCCCTAGAAAAATGAAGTAAAGTTTGATCTGTAGTCGTTGACGATAATTCTGAGTTGAGGCTGGGTGGTGGTGGTGCACACCATTAATCCCAGCACTCAGGAGGTGGAGACAGGCAGATCTCTGTAAGTTCGAGGCCAGCCTGGTCTACAGAGCTAGTTCCAGGACAGCCTCCAAAGCTACAGCAAAACCCTGTATTGAAAAACCAAAATAAATAATAATTCTGAGTTGATATCCACTTATTAAGCTTCCTATCTTGGCCAAGTTGTTAAATCTGCTTTGGCTTATCTGTTTTACTTCAGTTTTACACACACACACACACACACACACACACACACACACACACACACACACCAGGGTAAGTTCCAAGTTTGCTATTGCTTTGGAATTAGTATCTGGGAAACAAAGCCTCCAAAGTGTCAGACACCTGAAGCAAGAGACGGAACATGGGTATTGGTGGTTTCTGAGAACCTGAGTTGGGGAAACCAACTATTCACACCCAGGGTTTTGTTGCAGAGACACTCATGGGGCAGAAGGACTTACCCATGTGTCCCAGGGAGAAACTGGAAGAACAGAGAAGAGTGGAGGCTCCCATGGCCAGTCTGTATAAGCTAGAGAAATACCACAAAGTGTCCAGCCATCTCTCCCTGCCTTTGTTCTTGTCACACCATTCTCCCTGGAGAATCCATGACTATGGCCCAGGAGAGAATCCAGCCTCACTTTCTAATCCTAGCGTCAGAGGGCCTGAAGTGTAGCCTCTCAAAAGATGTGTTAAAGGTGTGATCCCAGCACCTCAGAATGGCATTGTATTCTGAAAAAGAACCTTGCAGAAATAATTGTGTCAAAATTGAGGTCATTTTAGAGTAGTTTCTTGTTTAGCAGGACTATATCCTTATGCTATAAGAAAGGAATGTTTCTTAGACACCAGAGGAAACATCTGGAACACCAACTGAAGATTGGAGTTATGCTTTCGTAAGCCAAGGTCTTTCCAGGGTCAATAGAATTTGGAAGAGGCAAGAGGTACCCTTCCCTAGGACCTCATGAAGAATTACAGCTCTGCCCATGTCTTGATTTTTACTCTGAGGCTGCAGAACCCTGAGGCAATACATTTCTGATGTCCCAAGCCAAAGTATTGTTGAGCATTGCTGTAGCAACACCAAGGAGACTGACCTAAAGCTCACAGCTGTATAGGAGGGAAGGAGCTGGGAGGATGCAATTTAAGTTCACTGAAGATTGACTTATCCTGAGCTGTACTTTAAGAGGCAAGCTATGGGACCTGCCCAAGTTATTATTAAGGGATTGTGTTGTCTTAGGAAAGGAAGGCTCTACAGAGCGAAGATAGACGCAGAAGCTGGAAAAAATACAATTATTTTATGCGTATACTCTGCTGAGTTCCGAGTGTGTAAACCAGTTACATGCAGATTTAAATGTCCTCTGCCCACCAGATGCTTGGGAACCTCGCCAGGCTTAGTTTCAAGCTGCCGGCTGGTTACCATGACAATGAAGGCAAGAGACAATCCTGTAACTATCTAGTTTACAGACTAAGGGGTGGTTTCAATACTCCATCTAATAATGTTTTACGATTGAATCTGATTTTAAGAGATGAACCCTTAGGATCATGACTCAGGGAAGCTGGGGGAGCCCCAAGGGCCACAAGAAGCTTCCTCAACGAAAAGGCTTCCCACTAGCTCGAAGGACCTTACCACAGCTTTGTGTTGCCCTCACGTTAGCATCAGACAGCTCCAAGCCCAGCTGATCTCCACAGTAGTTGGCTCCCAGGGGTCTCCCCCCCAGCTTGATTGGAGTAGTGGGCTTTGCTTTTCATTCCCAACACAGCCCACTGGGCTGCCTCATTAAGTTCTGCAAAGTCCCCAGAGGAGTAGGCTGAGCTTTGGGTGGGGGCGGGTTTCCACGTTTCTCTTTCCTGGAGACTGGGACCCTGAGACAGGCGTTGCAGCAGGTCTGGATGTCAGTCATGTTCACACTGCAGTAGCCTAGCAGGGGATGACTGCTACAATTAACACTTTTGTCTCTTGACAGACAGAGCCAGGGCAGCCCAGCCAGTACTTCCTCATCACAACTTTCATTTCCTGCCCCTTCCAGGGACTGGAATTATTTTCCTGACCCCTCTTGAGTCTTCTTAGTGTGCCTGGGCATGGCAACTCCTGGTGATTTTGGAAACAATGGAGTTTTGAAGAAGCAGTATGGAAGGAAATAGTGAGGGCTGGGTGGAAGAGGTTAACAGAGACATCAGCCTGGGTCTACCTGTCCCCTAAGTAGAAATAAAAGAGTAATGTGTTGAGGGCTCTGAGTATAGAACGGGAAATCAAATTTTTCCTTTGTAATACCTTTCCTTCTTTCCCATCACACTTGGGTTGTTTTTGTAGGAGCCCACTTATTCATTTTTGGCTGCCCAGACTCGAAATAACCACACAGAAACTGTATTAATTAAATCACTGCTTGGCCTGTTATCTCTAGCTTCTTATTGGCTAGCTCTTACATCTTAATTTAACCCATTTCTATTAGTCTGTGTATCGCTACGTGGCTGTGGCTTACTGGCAAGGTTTCGTCTGGCATCTGTCTCTGGCAGAGCTACATGGCTTCTCCCTGACTCCACCTTCTTTTTTCCCCAGCATTCAGTTTAATTTTCCCTGCTTACCTGTACTCTACCCTATCACAGGCAAAGGCAGATTTTTTTTTAAGATTTATTTATTAACTATTCAGTGGGCCAGAAGTAGGAACCAGATCTTATTACAGATGGTTGTGAGCCACCATGTGGTTGCTGGTAATTTGGAAGAGCAAGCAGTGCTCTTAACCTCTGAGCCATCTCTCCAGCCCCAAAGGCAGATTCTTTATTCATTAACCAATAAAAGCAAAACATATACAGAAGGACTTCCTACACCAGTGTGAGATGAACACTTTTTTTGCCTCATTAGTTGGCTCCATGGGAAAGAAGAAGGCAAAGGTTGGATCCACCATTAAGAAGGTCTACTTCTTTTATCTTAGATGCGGGAGGCTATGACAAGTTTGCGTCTGTCATGTTGAAGATCAATTTTGCTCTTGCTCTCACCCCCTTATTCTCACTCCCTTGTTCTCATCTCTTGTTCTTACCCTTGCTCTCATCCCTTGTTCTCACCCCCTTGTTCTCACTCCCTTGTTCTCACACCTTGTTCTCACTCCCTTGTTCTCACACCTTGTTCTCACCCCTTGCTCTCACACCTTGTTCTCACCCCTTGTTCTCACACCTTGTTCTCACCCCTTG